>NC_057814.1:607660057-607960057 GCF_018294505.1 Triticum aestivum
CCGGCTGGGCCGGCCTGGCTTGCGCAGTGGCCAGCTGGGCTGAGGCCCACCGGAGAGGGGGGTTCGTTTCCTTCTTTTTGTTTGTTCTGCTTTTTTTATTATTCTATTTCTTTTCTGTTTTCTTTTATTTTTGTTTTATAAAATTTAAAAGCGACAACTAATTTGGTGTTATTAAATAGGTCACAGCCCCAAATACTTTGGCACTTTAAATAAAGTATTTTGCATTTGCTTATTACTTTAAAAGCGCTTTAGATAATTGTTTTATCGTTGTTTTAGTTTATTTAGTGCATTTAAGTATTTTATGAAAAGATGAGTTCTTCACCAACATTTATTGTGGATTATTTGACACATTAGGAACAATTTAGTTTTGACTTTTGAAAACTTTAATTGCTTTGACTTTGATTCAAACTTGAATTTGGATCGGTTCTAAACTAACGCGAGATTATCAACAGTCATCGAGGTGACATGGCATCATTACCAGAGGGTTACTGTAGCTTGATTACCCGGGTGTCACAGTAGCAATGCCACCCGAGCGTCGCACCGGGCCCTCATACATGCGGGGTGGTGTGGTGGCATGTCCGAAGAGGTGGCACGCGTCTCCGGGGTGTGCCCGCCCCCTCACGAACGGCGATGACACGGTAGTAGACGTTCTGCAGTAACGATGCGGCGTGAATATTATTAAATACTCGAAGTGCGATAAAATCATGAGTTTTTTACACGACGTGGGCACATGTGCTGTAGGACTGATGGTGATTTTTCATAATTGTTCGTGATGGAGAAGTATCTGAACAATTCCCTCTACGTGGATTGCTCTTCGCGTGTCTACGACTGTGGCCGGCGGCCTCCGGGGGCTAGCATGCCGCCAAATCTTGCGTAGGCGGCCTCTCACAAGTCTGGAAGTGTTGTGGCGGGTGCAAACGCCCATCACGCGTCTCCGGGGTGTGCCCCCCTCACGGACGGCGCCGCCGCCGGCACCTGGAGGGGGCAAACGGACGCATCGGGTCTACACGGAGGGGATCTTGCTGTGGGTCTGGCCCGGATGTTGCTCCAAAGTGTTCCTATGGGCTGACCTAACACAACCGGGTGGATGGGTCCACTGCTCAAAGCCCGTCCGTGCAAAGTCAAAGGGCTAGATCCCGTGGTCAAACACTACAGGGTTAGGCAGGACGGGGCCCTGGGGGTAGCAATGCCACCCGAGCGTCGCACCGGGCCCTCATACATGCGGGGTGGTGTGGTGGCATGTTCGAAGAGGCAGCACGCGTCTCCGGGGTGTGCCCCCCTCACGGACGGCGATGACACGGTAGTAGACTTTCTGCGGTAACGATGCGGCGTGAATATTATTAAATACTCGGAGCGCGATAAAATCATGTTTTTTACACGACGTGGGCACATGTGTTGTAGGACTTATGGTAATTTTTCATAATTGTTCGTGATGGAGAAGTATCTGAACAATTCCCTCTACGCGGATTGCTCTTCGCGTTTCTACGACTGTGGCCGGCGGCCTCCGGGGGCTAGCATGCCGCCAAATCTTGCGTAGGCGGCCTCTCACAAGTCTGAAAGTTTTGTGGCAGGTGGAAACACCCGGCACGCGTCTCCGGGGTGTGCCCCCCCTCACGGACGACACCGCCGCCGGCACTTGGAGGGAGGAAACGGACGCGTCGGGTCTACACGGAGGGGATCTTGCTGTGGGTCTGGCCCGGATGTTGCTCCAAAGTGTTCCTATGGGCTGGCCTAACACAACCAGGTGGATAGGTCCACTGCTCAAAGCCCGTCCGTGCAAAGTCAAAGGGCTAGATCCCGTGGTCAAACGCTACAGTGTTAGGCGGGACGGGGGCCCTGGGGGTAGCAATGCCACCCGAGCGTCGCACCGAGCCCTCATACATGCGGGGTGGTGTGGTGGCATGTCCGAAGAGGCGGCACGCGTCTCCGGGGTGTGCCCCCCTCACGGACGGCGCTGCCGCCGACACCTGGAGGGGGGAAACGGACGCGTCGGGTCTACACGGAGGGGATCTTGCTGTGGGTCTGGCCCGGATGTTGCTCCAAAGTATTCCTATGGGCTGACCTAACACAACCGGGTGGAGAGTGTTGGGAATCGTAGCATAATTTTAAAATTTTCCTACGCTCACCAAGATGCATCTATGGAGTCTACTAGCAACGAGGGGAAAGGAGTGCATCTACATACCCTTGTAGATCGCGAGCGGAAGCGTTCCAATGAACGTGGATGACGGAGTCGTACTCGCCGTGATCCAAATCACCGATGACCGAGTGCCGAACGGACGGCACCTCCGCGTTCAACACACGTACGATGCAGCGATGTCTCCTCCTTCTTGATCTAGCAAGGGGGAAGGAGAGGTTGATGGAGATCCAACAGCACGACGGCGTGGTGGTGGATGTAGCGGGTCTCCGGCAGGGCTTCGCCGAGCTTCTGCGAGAGAGAGAGAGAGGTGTTGCAGGGGAGGAGGGAGGCGCCCAAGGCTGTGTACTACTGCCCTCCCTCCCCCCCTTTATATAGGCCCCCTGGGGGGGCGCCGGCCCTGGAGATGGGATATCAAGGGGGGGCGGCGGCCAAAGGGGGGAAGGGGTTGCCTTGCCCCCCAAGGCAAGTGGGAAGCCCCCCCCACCCTAGGGTTCCCAACCCTAGGCGCATGGGGGGAGGCCCATGGGGGGGCGCCCAGCCCACTAGGGGCTGGTTCCCTTCCCACTTCAGCCCACGGGGCCCTCCGGGATAGGTGGCCCCACCCGATGGACCCCCGGGACCCTTCCAGTGGTCCCGGTACAATACCGGTAACCCCCAAAACTTTCCCGGTGGCCGAAACTGGACTTCCCATATATAATTCTTCACCTGCGGACCATTCCGGAACCTCTCGTGACGTCCGGGATCTCATCCGGGACTCCGAACAACTTTCGTGTTTCCGCATACACATATCTCTACAACCCTAGCGTCACCGAACCTTAAGTGTGTAGACCCTACGGGTTCGGGAGACATGCAAACATGACCGAGACGCCTCTCCAGTCAATAACCAAAAGTGGGATCTGGATACCCATGTTGGCTCCCACATGTTCCACGATGATCTAATCGGATGAACCACGGTGTCGAGGATTCAATCAATCCGTATGCAATTCCCTTTCTCAATCGGTATGTTACTTGCCCGAGATTCGATCGTCGGTATCCCAATACCTTGTTCAATTTCGTTACCGGCAAGTCTCTTTACTCGTACCGCAATGCTGATCCCGTGACTAACGCCTTAGTCACATTGAGCTCATTATGATGATGCATTACCGAGTGGGCCTAGAGATACCTCTCCGTCACACGGAGTGACAAATCCCAGTCTCGATCCGTGCCAACCCAACAGACACTTTCGGAGATACCCGTAATGCACCTTTATAGTCACCCAGTTACGTTGTGACGTTTGGCACACCCAAAGCACTCCTACGGTATCCGGGAGTTGCACGATCTCATGGTCTAAGGAAAAGATACTTGACATTGGAAAAGCTCTAGCAAACGAAACTACACGATCTTTTATGCTATGCTTAAGATTGGGTCTTGTCCATCACATCATTCTCCTAATGATGTGATCCCGTTATCAATGACATCCGATGTCCATAGTCAGGAAACCATGACTATCTGTTGATCAACGAGCTAGTCAACCAGAGGCTTACTAGGGACAGGTTGTGGTCTATGTATTCACACATGTATTACGATTTCCGGACAATACAATTATAGCATGAATAATAGATAATTACCATGAACAAAGAAATATAATAATAACCATTTATTATTGCCTCTAGGGCATATTTCCAACAGAGATGTCCACTGGTGAAAGCCCATCCGTGCAAAGTCAAAGGGCTAGATCCCGTGGTCAAACGCTACAGGGTTAGGCGGGACGGGGGCCCTGGGGGTAGCATTGCCACCCGAGCGTCGCATCGGGACCTCATACATGCGGGGTTGTGTGGTGGCATGTCCGAAGAGGCGGCACGCGTCTCTGGGTTGTGCCCCCCTCACGGACGGCGCCGCTGCCGGCACCTGGAAGGGGAAACGGACGCGTCGGGTCTACACGGAGGGGATCTTGCTGTGGGTCTGGTCCGGATGTTGCTCCAAAGTGTTCCTATGGGCTGACCTAACACAACCGGGTGGATAGGTCCACTGCTCAAAGCCCGTCCGTGCAAAGTCAAATGGCTAGATCCCGTGGTCAAACGCTACAGGGTTAGGCGGGACAGGGGGCTTGGGGGGTAGCAATGCCACTGGAGCGTCGCACCGGGACCTCATACATGTTGTACGGTGTGGTGGCATGTCCGAAGAGGCGGCACGCGTCTCCGGGGTTTGGCCCCCTCCAAGTGACGGCGACACTGCCTTGCGTGCAGGGGGGCCACACCGCGGAGCCCCAAGACGGGCGTCTACGCATGCCTGAACACTTTCACATATGCATCGGGACCCGTGCGATGTTTCGGTTACATAGCTACACCCCGAATCCCCCCACTAACCAGAATTCCCTCCGTGTCGACCGTTTCCCCCCTCCGTGACACGGCGATAGCGACATTCGTAACGGGGGGCAATCGATATACCATCGGGGTATGTTTTTGTAGATAAGGCATAATTATTTTATGCAAAAAAACTAAAATAAAGTAAAAATAACAAAACAAAGTAAAAATAAAAAAGTAAAATAAATGTATGCCGTCGGCATATCTGTGCGCACACGGAGGTGCAGTCCCACGGATCGATGACGTGGCAGAGGGGCATGGGCCAGGTCTATGCCGACGGCTATGCCGTAGGCATACCTCTGCCATAGATATGCCGACGGCCGCCGTTGCCTCCCGTCGGCGTAGTTTCAACGCCGTCAAACGGTCAACGCTGAACGGGTAGGTGGGCCCGGGCTATGCCGACGGCCTTGCCTATGCCGACGGGCCCCGTAGGCGTATCTCGAGCGGTCCTGACGGCCTCGTCTATGCCGACGGCCCCGCCGGCATAGATGGATGTATGCCGACGACTTTTCTACGCCTACGGCCTGTCCTTGGCCGTCGGCATAGGTCCATCTATGCCGACGGGGGCCGTCGGCATAGATGAAGCCGTCGGCGTAAGCAGTTATTCTGGTAGTGCACCGCATACCTCTTGCCTCGTGCTTCCATGCAGCGCATGCCGGAGCATCGGCGGCCAAAGCTATCCGACTCCGCCGCTGGAGGTGGCGACGACCGGCTCAGCTCACTGCCGGACGAACTCCTCATCCACATGAGACATGACCACATCCTCCTCAAGCTCCGGGACGCCCCCGTCGCCGCTCGGACCAGCGTCCTTGCCCGCCGCTGGCGCCGCCCGTCGTTGCGTTCTGCCGGAGCTCCACTTCCCCGCTGCCACTGACCCCGACGGCATACGCGCCGCCCTCGCCACCCATGATGCCCGGGCCCTCAGCCATCTCTCCGTTGACGCCATCGAGGCCACCCCCGACTCTGTCGCGGCATGGCTCCCCATCGCCGCGCGCCACCTCTCCGGTGTCCTAGATTTCAGGAACAGGCGGAGAATGGACGGTTCCTCCGCCGCATCTCCCTTGAAGCTGCCTTGCTTTCAGAACGCAACCGAGGTTGTGCTCGATCTACATTCCATCGGCCTCACCCTGCCGCCTTCCGGCATATTTACCCGGCTCACCGATCTGGAGCTGTACGACATCCAGCTACATGGTCCGTGTAGCCTCAGCGATGTCGTCTCTTCACCACGCTGCCCATCTTTGCGGCTCCTTTCCATTTACAATGTCAAGGGTTTGGACAAGTTCACAATCCACTCAGACTCTCTCCTAGAATTAGATCTGTACGATCTGCCTAGCTTGCAGCAGCTCAATGTCGTTGCGCCAGCTCTGCAAGAGTTAGCCGTACAGCATTGCTTCACCAGTGCTCTGAATGAAAGTCAACCAGTTGCCAACATCTCAGCCCCTCAGCTGGTGACACTTCATTGGAGTAGTGCTTATGTTCCTAGCTCCGTCCTGTGTAGCGAGATGCCACATCTCCAAGAGCTGACAACGGAATATTTAATTGTATATGGGCAAGATATATTTTCTGCACATAATCGTAATTGCTTGATGCTTCTACAACATTTTGACCGCATCAGCAGACTTATTCTCATCCTTGTATATCCGGTGAGTTCATCCTTATGTGAGTTATATCATTATTGTAACATACTAGCAAGTCAATAGAGATTGTAACAAAACTTGGAGTTAAAAGGAATATGCCATTTGGAATACTTGAGAAACCATACAAAATTGAAAATTCACAACTATGGACACAAAAGTTGATTTTCTTGATTATTGTGTGTTGGTCACTTTGTAGGAAATGAGATGTTTGTGTTCTTATCCAACTGTTATATGACTTCCTGCGAAACTACAGGTCAAATGTAACAACCGATTTTTTATGGAAGAGATGACAAAGTTTCCTAACATTACCAGCTTGACACTGGCCGTAGTGGCATATGAACATTCCTTTGGAGCCAGCTTATTCCATGTTCTCAGGATGTCTAGTGGTATAAGAGAGCTGGAGGTTAAAGTTGCCATGCCGATCAAACTGGAGGTAACACTATTCTTAGTTTATGATGAATCCCATGGTTTATTAGCGAGATGCCCTAATCCTGTTTGTTAGGTTTAGATACTGATGTGTTGCTTATCAAGCTTAACGAAGTAATATGCTACTTGAGTTCGTGACTTTGTAATAGGTTTTATTTCAAAAAATTACCAGTCTTTTGGAAATGCTAAAATAAACTGATGGCATCATATTTTTAGCAAAGAAATGGGAACCCTGCTTTGATCTTCTTCAGCAAATATAAAATTCTTCTTTTGTATGGGCCGATGATAGCACAATACATGATAATTTGTGTAAGACTTATAATAAAGTTGGATGTATGATTTCCTATATGCATAGAGCAATTATACTTTCTGCAATATGCCGTCTCCAAATTAATTTATCTGTTTTATTCTTTTGTAAATTTTGTTTTGGACATATTTAATAGTATCCATGCAGTCTAATTATTTCTTAGTTTCATTTCTCTCATCAACTGATATTTCTTTTGTTGCAGGCATACCCTCCGTGCCAATCAGGTTGCATTTGTGCTGAGCCATCAAACTGGGAAACCGAGGAACTTGTGTTACCTTACCTCAAAAAAGTTGCAATCGTTGGCCTGAGAGGAACTGAACATGAACTTGCTCTTGTGAAAAGGTTGTTCAACTGGACAACGATGCTAGAGGGGATGAGAGTAAATTTCCATGACTTAATCACTGAAAGCGAGGGTGAAGAGCTCCGCAAATTGTTATTAAGCTTCTCTAGGCCAGGAATACGTATGAAATTCACCTCTTGGAGAAGTTTATTCATATGATTAGTGCACCAACTCTGTCGCTTTGCAATGTTTGTTAGTTCAGAGCAGCCTACTTTCGTGAAACTGAACTTGGGTAACTTGTTTGAGTCCAACAGCCTGTTTCCAGTATTTCCGAGACTCTACTCTTGTAACTTGTTTAAGCCTAGAACTTGCTTTCAGTATCCGTAAGACTGTACCGTAGTGAGTTGTTCAAACTTGGTTAAGACTTGTTTTCAGTATTTGTGAGGCTGAAGTGTAGAAACTAATTGTCTTGCATACTGGATGCACACTTGTGATTGTTTCTGCCATCTAAGGTTTAGCTGCAGAGAGGATAATTTGTACCAAGAAGAGCATGAACACCCTAAAGAGTTGGCATACTCACACAGGGCTGGAAGAAACTGAATAAATGCAGCTGGAAATAACCTTGGCATGTACTGAAACAGCAGAGTCCCATACTCTGCAAATAACCACCTGATGTGCTGCAGACTTCGAATGGCTGAATTTAACGAGTTCGACACTGACATTCCAAAATTTTGATGGAACAATTACATGGCGAAGACCTAAGATCATGCTATCGTCCTCCAGGGAAGAGAACAATTTGTAGCACAAGCTCCTGGAGCAATATATGTTGATTTTGCAGGAGCAATTTGGTAGCACAAGCTCCTGGAGCAATTTGGTAGCTCGAATTGGTTGCTCGACTTCGCTGCATATATGTTGATTCAAAGATGCCGTCCAGGTTCATGCCTTGTACGTTTTTTCTTGCTTGGGATGCTGATCCCTTTTCTATCTAGCTATTTTTATATTTAATTATCGGAACTACTCTGTGGTCGGCACTCCGTACCCGGTTTGCAGACACTCCGACCCATGCATGGTTGGATTCGTAGCCCCGTCTGCAAATCGGCCAAACAGTGTATTGGAGCTACCTTTTTGAAATTTATTTAAAGGGAAAATTGTCTGCCATGATCGTTGCCTTACCTCCTCACAGTCAAGGGTTTTGGCTACCCAGGGGCACTTTTTTCTGGTGGGTCACTGAGAAACTCGGTTACCACTGTTAGCGTGAAATTCCGAGCAAATTTCAGACATTTTTTTTTAATCCGAACAAAAATGATGAATAATTCATTCGAAATTCAAAATATTGGAATTTTTTGCTTGGGAAGTTAATTTCTCGTGGGGTACTGGGAAATGCGGTATCCGCCCAGTAACCTGTTTTCTCGGGCGGTACCCAAAACGCTGCTCACAGTTACAGTACTTAATTTGACGGAGAATGCTAAGACCATCCGTAGTGTGGTGTCGATTCATAGCAAAAGTTAATGTATTTCTCTCCAATCCAATCGCTTCGTATTGTTCACAAGGGACCCACAGCCGGAGAACAGCGGGGAGCACAAGGCACATACCTCATTTTTGGTTTGTTTCCTGCTTGGTGATCGTTAAGACTACCCACTGTGAGAGTAACATAGGTAGTAACATCATACATATCTAGATAAAATAGATAATGTGGCAAGCAATAAATGAACAAAAAGGAAAATGGTAACATATCTAGTTACTAGTAGTATGAGTAACATCACACACATCAAGGCAAGATGAGTCTATAGCCTAATAAATGAAGTGTTGCATGTTACCACACATATGTTACTCCCCACTATAGAGCTAACTAGAACATGAAGACGTGCTTTGCCGCGCCCGACCATATTTAACACCAGTGAGTTTTTCAATCCCAAGAATATTTGAACAGTTTACATGAATTCAAATATAAGCGAGACATATTTTCCGAGATGGTAGTAGATTTAAGCTTTTAGAAATAAACGACAAAACAGTCACAAGTAGTGGTTTCTATCGGTGCATCATAGTGGTGCGCCAAGACAAATCACAAACTCAACCTCGACACAGATGGACGATTATGCCAAATTATATAACATATAACTTTGGAACTGACTCCCCCGGCTAGTAAACAAAATAGAGTGACCTAAACAAAACAATTAGTTGATTCATGTCCGAATTAGTGCAGCTTTAATCCTCATGGTGCATCAGGCACACAGGAAAAGTCAGATCCAAAAGCCATGCTATCGATTTATGCTGCCGAGATGACAGTAATTTTGGGCAGTGAGAGGATGTTGTAACCGGTGGGCTCTTGTCTCACAGCCGATGGTGCCGTAGATCGTCAGCATGAGCCTGGTTAAATCCTTCTAGCCAAAAAGGAATCCCTCTGGGAATAGATAATTTACCAATCTCATGTCATTTGGGGAAGCAGAAGTAAGATTAGGCTCAGACTTGCAGCTAGACACTATGACCTCTCATAAAATCACACATATTCATCTAGCATATCATCAAATAACTATGCAGACCAAAGTGGAGCATATCAACAACAAAGCCATGCACGCCATGCTGATAATGGTCGTTGCCAGCAAGAAGTTTCATGGCTACCATTTTCCTCCTCTTTTTCAATCCAGTGCCAGCCTCAATATCTGCTATGTTGTAGCAGTAGCACTCAAAGATTAAGAAAAGTTGCTGCTATCGCAACATTGGTACAGGAAAACTGAAGCAAATTATCACTGTAATTTTGGAACTATAAAAGGCTACTTGGAGCACTTTTATGACATTACTGGTTGCCTGCAATACCTGTAAGAAACAAGATTCAGGTCCCTAAAGCTGAGAATAAAATAGATCAAGCAGTATAGATACATTGCAGTAACATTGGGCTGAACTTCACTGACATACACTTTTGGGTATTGATTGTGCATATAAACTATTGAGAAAGAAAAAATACTTGTTGGAATAAATTGTGCATATCAAACATTTCAATAGTATAATATGCAATACAAAATCGGGAAGTGAACAGATCTTGTTTTAATTAGAAGTGTAAACATATTGCACCCTGCGAGTGAACTTTTCCAGAGTCAATCAAGCATAAAAGATGTTAGTCCTAATCGGAGGAACAAATCTACCATAAGCGTGGTTATGAAAAAAAATGAAATCCTCAATTCGACAGATCACCGCATCATCAGCATTTGATCAACGCAAAACTCACGCCAGGATGGTGTGACTCAGGCATAAATCACACTCACTTGGACAAGTTTCATGCTAATAGGAGATAACGGAACAAAATCGCAAGTTCACAACCCAACATGATAGCCATGTATAATTCATAATTTCAGTACCGATTCTTGGCCTTCCTCATCACAAGGATATTCTCTCACGTGATTTAAAATCTAACTCACTGTTTTAGCAATATAAAAACGAAACAAAAAGCCTATCAAAGAACATGCAGAAAAAGAAAGAACAGTCACCTGGAAGAAGAGAGGCGGACAGATGCGACAAAGAAGACAATGCTACCATCGCCACCCGAGCCCATCCAAGCAGCTTCTCGTCCGTTAATTTACAAACAGTATCTGCACAAGTAGCCGGATTACAATCAAAATAGGGATAGGCTTCTATCCACGCCAAGGAAACAACGAAACAAAATCAGGAAATCTGCAAGAAAGAGCTAGCAAGAATGGTTGCGAAAAGCAAGGGGAATGAAAATAGTGTGGAACTCTAATCCATATATAGGGGGGAGCAAAGGCAAACAATGAGTAACGCACCTCCACTCCCAGCAACAGAAACGGAAGGAGACGGCCGAGCTACCTCGCCATTATTCCTCCGCCGCGGGGATGCACAGCGTCGGGACAAATCGATCGCTAGAGAAGGATTATCTTTTTAGGGTAATCGAGAGAGAGATGGATTGCACGGTACGGGCCTTGTTTACCAACCTTTTGGGCCTATCTATTAGTTAAACAGTCAGTTGGCCCGATTAAGCAGAGGTTGCCTAGGTCGGCCCTCAGAGTAGCGGCCCCTTGATGCGGGAAGGGACGCAGACGCTCAAGTCGTGGGACCTGTAGGATCTGGAGCGTTAAATAGCACGATCCGACGGCTAACAAAATGAAATCGCTGTGGTGAGCCGTAGCTAGCTGCGTTATACTGTTTTATAATAGTATAGACTAGTAACATATGTATTGTGGCTAGTCTAAGGCTAACTCTAATAGATGCCCTATAAAATAGAGGAGGACCCGGCCGAGCAAAACTTAGTGGGGGATTTTTACTCCATTAAGTTTTAATGGGACATAGCCGAACTCCTAAATTTAAGGGAGTAAAAAACAAATCTTCATAAGTTCAACCTAGATTCGATTTAAACAACCAAACTTTGACACATATTGTACATAATCATTCGATTTAAATCTAAACATGAACATGGAACTTAAAACTAAATATGAATTTAGATTAAAAGTAGACATCATCGTCATCGTCATTGTCACCAATGTAGAGGGCGAGCTAATCCGCCCGCGACATCCCACCGCCTATGGGGTTCGGGCCTGTGCAGTCGTCGTTGGAGTCGTGGATGATGCGCCCCCACTCTTCAATGTCGAACTCCTCCTCGTCCTTGTCGCCATCGTGCTTGCCGCCGACGTGCTCCCCGTCGACCGCGTGCTCTGAGAAGACCGCCTGCTCCGTCTCCACAAGCTCGAGGTACTGCCAGCGGAGGACCGCCATGTACTCCTCGGTGGCGGCCTCCGCTGCGAATTGCTCCCTCGCTTCTTGGTCTCCCGAGCCATCGCAACACTCACAACCCCTGGCGGCAGCAGGACGAGCTCGATGGGCGCCGTCCTCCACGGGTAGTTGAGGCGCGACACCATGGCGTGCAACCAGACTTGCCACAGGTCGCACTTGAGGGCGGCGAGCTCCGTTGTGTGGAAGGACCCGAGCCACTTCTTTGTGTGGGTCTCGCGGTCGGTTATCTCCGCCACCCACGCCCCCTTGGCCGATGGCGGATGCCGAAGTACTTCCTCTGCGGCTGTCGCGGCAGAGGGTGGTCAGGGAAGTCGGAGATGCGGCGGGAGGGGGCCGCATCGGCGAGGTGGCAGCGGCTTGAGGACGAGGAGGCACGCTCGTGGCGAAGAGGATCCGCGCCGCGGATGGGCGGTGGGGAGCGGCGGCCATGAGATTCGGCCATTTGAACCGCGGGAGGGGGAGGGGGGCCACGCCGGAGGTGGGGATTGGGGGCGGCGGGGGAGGAGGAAAGGCAGAGGAGGCCAAGATTTTTTACTCCGCCTCCGGTCGAGTAAATATAGGGGTGGGATAAGCGGTGGAGGATAAACTTTCCTCCACTAACGGTTTCAGGGGTTCGGCTAGGTCTCGGTTAGAGGACTAAAACAGGGTTCTCTAACCCGTTATAGGGATTGGTTAGAAATGCCCTAAGCAAGCATTCCACTTGGTGTTCAGCCACACATGGATGCATGCCTGCTGTAACATGTTCGCTTAACAAGCAGAGATCGGTGCTGCTAGAAATCAAGAATAGATGAATCATTCTACCAGCAAATGAGCTCAAAAATCACAGGATGGCGTTAGTCTTCAAACAGAATTCTGGCCGGCACTATCTGCTTGTGCAATAACAGCCACCAAAAAAATACAAAAAATAAAAAAAAATTATTACACCCACTTACGTTTCTTTTTTTTTGGCTGTTTATTAAGTATGGCAGTCATTTTAGTTTTTCAGTTCTTCCCTGTGTTCTTGTGAGAAACATGTCATAGGACGATCACAAATGTTCATCTAGTATGGGAAACACATTGGTACTACTCAGTCTCAAAGAGACTGGAATCAAGTAGTTGAGTCTCTCACACAAACTAAAAACGGTTTATGAAAACATTCAAGTGGTTTGACTAGCCCACGTTTCCTAAGATTATCACAAGTCACAACAGACATGACAGGATACACACCCTTAGACTCCTACTGCCCAATCAAAGAGTCATCCTCATGACAAAAATTAGGGAGCTTGAATGTTGACTAGATCAAACCATCCCACAACTTAGAAATAGTTTTATTCCTTTCATTGACCAGACAATATATAAAAACTGGGTGACTAATGGAGCATTACCATGCCAAATATCCTCGCTGGAGAAGTTGCTCGTCTGTGTGGTGGGTGCGGAATATATTCCGGATTATGTACCATGGACCTATGATGGTCTGACTTATGATCTAGATGTTGTGGTTGAGGAGAGTCCTCATGCAGATAATACCACTGGGGACATCAATGTTGATATGACCGAGGGCGGAGACGGAGATGGTAGTGGTAACCAGGGGAAGGATGGTACTCATAATGACCAGTCTGGGAAGAAGACACCGGCCGGAAAATCCTCACAGCCGACTGAGCCGAGGACAGAGAAGGGGTCGGCCTCCTTGTCCACTCTGGCGGCCTCTCTCCGGTTCGGTTCCTTTCAGGAAGTGTCCGCGCCTAGTCGCTTATGGAGTGACCGCGTGGAAATGGAGGACTCTGATGATGGCCTTCCCTTGGAGGTGATTCAGGATTATCACAGGCAGATGGTGGTTGAGGTTTCACCGCAGATGTCACCGCAGGAGAGGCGAGTCGTTCCTGAGGTGGCGGATACTCCTCTTTCTGAGCTGGAGGGTGCCCCTTTGGCCGACCGATTGGGCTCGCCTAGGTTGTTTACACATCCTCAGTCGCCTCATTCGACTAGCTTGACACAGGTGGTGTCCGTGCCAGCTAGTGATGCGGGCCAGCTGGGTACTGGTACAGACGTCCTAGCTGACGTCTCACCTGCGGCTCACCACGGGAGGTCGGTGTCCCCCATCGCTTCTGACTCGGTCAGGCATACGGCAGGCCGTCACAACCCGGTCGGAGTCGTTCTCGAGGACGTGATAGCGTTTGGAGGTATTCCGGATCCTATGTCCGGTGACAGGCGTTTTAGCCACTGGATTTAGGACCAGCCGGACGCGGATGACATACAGATGGGGCGAGCCATGAGGGCCACCAAGCATCAAGGCATCAAAGTTCATACAGGTATGCCATTTAATACAAGTTGTTCAATTCTTCACTTTTCTGAGCATCAGATTATTGATAAAGCCAACAACTTAGGGATATCTCTTGGTAGTAATGACAAAGAAACCACAAAATCAATTGCGGATAGATCTGTGGATTTAAGTCGACATTTAGCAGCGGTAAAACCTATGAATGAAGCAGATATCACTGATCTAGGAGTAACTGCGCTTCAGAGTCTCTGTGAGGATTTAGTCCCCACGGAGGGCTTAGAGGCCGAGGAGTAGGATATGGTTCTAGAGGGGTATGTGGCCCCTTTGGAGCTAGAGGCCACTCCTGACACCGATGCTCTACATGTTGAGGAGATGAAGGATAAACCAAAAAAAACCTGGAAGAGGAAGGTTTATCCTACATCGGCGGTGCGTCGGAGTGCGAGAGTTAAACAAAAGAAAAAATTCCACGATGAAATATGAAAGTGATATTCTAGAATAGCAGAGGTCTAGCGGACTTGCCTAAAAGGAGATTCCTTAGTGATACTTCAGTAGAACAAAAATTAGATTTTATGGCGTTATTGGAGACGGGTAGAAATAACTTCACCCCACAGTTTCTCAACACCATTTCAGGGGGGTTGATTTTGACTGGCATTGTTTACCTCCAAGGGGGAGATTCGGAGGATACTACTTGGGGTGAAGTGCGAAACTTTAGAAATGCTGAATGTGGTCCACGGTGATTTCGCTGTCAAATTTCGTGTAAGGTCGGAAATTGACGGCTTCCGATGGGCTTTGGTGGCCGTGTACGGTGCACCACAACCAGAGCTTAAACCTTACTTCCTCGCAGACTTGGTGAGAATTTGTGGGGATAAAAGGCTGCCCATTCTGGTTGGGGGAGATTTTAATATCATTAGAAGACAATAGGAAAAAAATAATGACAACTTAGATGGAAGATGGTCATGTTGGGAAACGTAGCATGCAATTTCAAAAAAAAAATCCTACGCTCACGCAAGATCTATCTAGGAGATGCATAGCAACGAGAGGGGGAGAGCATCTTCATACCCTTGATGATCGCAAAGCGGAAGCGTTTATCAATGCGGTTGATGTAGTCGTACACCTTCACGATCTGTCCCGATCAAGTACCAAACGTACGACACCTCCGCGTTCAGCACACGTTCAGCTCGATGATGTCTTCGCCTTCTTGATCCAGCAAGACGGCCGAAGTAGTAGATGAGTTCCGGCAGCACGACGGCGTGGTGACGGTGTTGGTGAAGGACAATCTCCGCAGGGCTTCGCCAAGCACAACGGAAACTATGACGGAGGATAAACTAGAGGGGACGGGGTTGCCGGCACACGGCTTGGTGATTCTTGATGTCTTTTGGGTGCTAGCCCTGCCCCTCTATTTATATGTTGAACCCTTCCGGAGATCAAACACTACTATCCCATATATTAATCTTTACCTCTGGACCATTCCGGAGCTCCTCGTCATGTCCGTGGTCTCATCCGGGACTCCGAACAACATTCGGTCACCAACATACATAACTCATATAATACTATATCGTCAACGAACATTACGCGTGCGGACCCTACGGGTTCGAGAACTATGTAGACATGACCGAGACACCTCTCTAGTCAATAACCAATAGCGGAACCTGGATGCCCATATTGGCTCCTACATATTCTACGAAGATCTTTATCGGTCGAACCTTATGACAACATAAGTAATTCCCTTTGTCCATCGATATGTTACTTGCCCGAGATTCGATCGTCGGTATCTTCATACCTAGTTCAATCTCGTTGCCGGCAAGTCTCTTTACTCGTTTCGTAATGCATCATCCCGCAACTAACTCATTTGTCACTTTACTTGCAAGGCTTCTTATGATGTGTATTACCAAGAGGGCCCAGAGATACCTCTCCGATACTCGGAGTGACAAATCCTAATCTCGATCTATGCCAACCCAACAAACACCTTCGGAGATACTTGTAGAGCATCTTTATAATCACCCAGTTACGTTATGACGTTTGATAGCACACAACGTATTCCTCCGGTATCCGGGAGTTGCATAATCTCATAGTCAAAGGAATATGTATATGACATGAAGAAAGCAATAGCAATTAAACTGAACGATCAATATGCTAAGCTAATGGATGGGTCTTGTCCATCACATCATTCTCCTAATGATGTGATATCGTTCATCAAATGACAAACATGTCTATGGTTAGGAAACTTAACCATCTTTGATTAACGAGCTAGTCTAGTAGAGGCTTACTAGGGACACTGTGTTTTGTCTATGTATCCACACATGTATCAAGTTTCCGGTTAATACAATTCTTGCATGAATAATAAACATTTATCATGATATAAGGAAATATAAAATAACAACTTTATTATTGCCTCTAGGGCATATTTCCTTCAGGTCATTCATGTTTAATATGATAATTGAAAGTCTCGATTTGAGGGAGGTTGACCTCACTGGTAGGCAATTCACGTGATCCAATTCTTTGCCAATTCCTACTTACGAGAAGTTGGATAGGGTTCTCATTAGTCTTGAGTGGGAACAAAAATTTCCTCCGGTTACGGTTTAGGCCTTACAGAGGGCCATCTCTGACCATACCCCATTATTGGTTGATTCCAGGGAAGCGACCCATGTGGGAAACAAAAATACTTTCTCTTTCGAATTAGGATGGTTCAAGAGGGAGGGCTTCATGGAGATCATTGCGGCTGAATGGGCCAGAGACACTGGAGGGTCTTCTAATGTGGAGAGATGGCAAAACAAAATTAGACATTTGCGCCAGTTTTTGAGAGGCTGGGCCAAACACCAAAGTGGTATCTATAAAGTGGAAAAGGAAAGATTGACATGAATTATTAATGAACTTGATGTGAAAGCGGAATCCATCCTTCTTAATACTTCCGAGAGAGATATTAAGAATGAGGCCGAGAAGAAGTTGCAAGCCCTTATGAGAGAGGAGATGAAATGGGCGCCTAGAGCAAAGGTTTCTAAGATCGTCCAAGGGGATGATAATACACAATTCTTCCACATGATTGCTAATGGGAAACATAGAAAGAAAAAGATAATACAGATGGAACAAGATGAGGTTACAATTGTAGGACATGAGAACCTAAAATTATACATTTCCGAATATTATAAGAAACTTTTTGGAGCACCCGAAGAAAGTTTCGTGTCTCTTGATGAGAGTGTGATCGGGGACACACCACAACTCAACTTAGAAGAGAATGCGGCGTTGTCTGCCCCGTTCACTGAGAAAGAGGTGTTCGATGCTATAAGGCAAATGAAGCATAATAAAGCGCCCGGGCCAGATGGGTTCCCGGCGGAATTCTATCAAAAATGCTGGCATATCATAAAGAGAGATCTTATGCCTATGTTCCATGATTTGTTCGAAAGCCACTTAAATTTGTTTCACCTCAATTTTGGAACAATACGTTGTTGCCAAAGAAGGTGGAAGCTGTTCACACTGAGCAGTTTAGACCGATATGTCTTCTCAATGTAAGCTTTAAGATCTTTATAAAGGTTGGCACGAATAGGTTGACGCAGATAGCCCATTCGGTTGTGCACCCACTCAAACTGCTTTCATGCCAGGACGACCAATCCTAGAAGGGGTGGTAATCTTACATGAAACATTGCACGAAATCCATTCGAAGAAACTAGATGGGGTTGTCTTCAAACTGCATTTTGAAAAAGTGTATGATAAGGTCAAATGACCCTTCCTATAGCAAGCCTTACGCATGAAGGGGTTCAATGAAGCCTCGAGATCTCAGGTGGATTCACTCATACAGAAAGGCAGTGTCGGGATAAAGGTCAATGATGACACATGTCATTATTTCCAGACACGTAAGGGGTTGCGACAGGGAGACTCCATGTCTCCCGTGCTGTTTAACATTGTAGCGGATATGTTGGCAGTACTTATTAGTCGGGCTAAAGAGAGTGGACAAGTAGGAGGTCTCGTTCCACATCTTGTAGAGGGGGGCATCTCCGTCCTACGATACGCGGATGATAATATTATTTTTATGTAACATGATCTTGCAAAAGCAAGGAATATGAAGCTTATTTTCTGCCTTTTTGAGCAATTGTCTGGGCTCAAAATCAACTTCAATAAAAAGCGAACTGTTCTGCTTTGGGAGAGCTAAAGAAGAACAAGAGAATTACAGAAAGTTGCTCGGTTGTGAAATGGGATCCTTACCGTTTAGTTATCTAGGGATCCCAATTCATCATAGATAGTTAACGAACAAAGAATGGAAATATATAGAAGATAGATTTGAAAAAAGATTAAGCTGCTGGAAGGGAAAGCTAATGTCTTACGAAGGATGGCTGGTCTTGATTAACTCAGTTTTGACGAGTTTACCGATGTTCCTCTTATCGTTCTTTGAAGTACCGATAGGGGTACGGAAAAGATTAGACTTTTACAGATCCCGATTCTCCTGGCAAAGCGATGAGACAAAAAAGAAATATAGACTGGCTATATGGGATATCATGTGTAGACGAAAAGAATAGGGTGGGTTAGGGATCAAGAATTTAGAGGTCAAGAATAGATGCTTGCTTTGCAAATGGCTATACAGAGTATCTACTGAGACCGAAGGCATGTGGGTACAAATCTTGCGGAATAAATACCTACATACTAAGACTTTGGCCTAGGTGAATGCAAGGCCAACGGACTCACCCTTTTGGAAAGGGTTAATGAAGAAAAAAGTAACTTTCTTCCAGCGGGTGAAGTTCCTAATTGGTAGTGGTACCACGACTAGATTCTGGGAAGACACATGGCTAGGGGAGACGCCTCTGGCTTTACACAATACCCTTCCCTATATAATATTGTGCAACATAAGGACGATTATGTCGCCACAGAATTAAACTCGGTACCACTTAACATCCAATTAGGAGATCTCTTGTAGGGGAACGTTGGAATGCTTGGTTACACCTAGTCCGTAGGGTGATGGATGTTCAACTTTCAGACCAGGCGGATAAAATTAGTTGGAAGTTAACCATGAATGGATTATTCTCTGTGAAATCCATGTATTTGAACTTAATTGATTCTGGGCCATTGTCGAGGTCTTTGCACATATGGAAGATTAAAGTTCCCCTCCGCATCAAGATCTTTCACTACTAGGGAAAACCCTAGTAGTAGCGCTTGAAATATGCATAGCAATAGCGCTGGGTCCAGCGCTACTGCTACCGCGCTACAGCTAAGTTGTAGCAGTAGCGCTTGTACGGGCGGTGCTACTGGTAAGTATTGTTAGCAGTAGCGCTTCCAGGACCAGCGCTACTGATAACTATTTGTAGCGCTTGTTCATATGAAGCGCTGCTGCTAAGCAAGCGCTACTGCTAGGTGCTTTCCAGCGCTACTGCTAATGTTCCTGCTTTCACCGACCCTCACCCCCTACGTATTTTGTGTTGTATTTATACAGGCTCTATACAATAGTTTCATCAGATCATACTAAACATACACTATTCTCATCTTATCATAGACATACAGTAGTCTCATCATACCATCATCATCATCATCATCATCATCATCACTCAACACAAATATCATCACATCTCGAAAATAGCGATACACAAGTGCGATAATGTCATGTCTCGAATAAGTGCAACTGCATGGTCATGGCACACACACAAGTTTCATCATCTCTATCTAAACCATGATGTAGAAGAGAAGACCGATCAGCATGAGCAAGAGCGCGACTATGTAGTACCGGCGGTCCCGCCCCTGCTCATGCTGGAGTGTCCTCCTGAAGTAACTACTTTCCGCTTCGGCTCTGCTGTCGAACCCACTATGGCTAGTGTAGGAGATATGCCCTAGAGGCAATAATAAATGTTTATGTTTATGTTCCATGCTATAACTGCTGTGGTTCCCGAGCCCGTATATCCATAAAGGCTCTAGGGAGAACCCATATGCACGTGTGGAATAATAAACGGTAAAATGTATTCCTAGTCGTGCCACTAAGACTAGCTCAAGTGTTGCATGATGATTATGTTTTCCCAATCATGGGCATGTCTATGCCAAGCAACTTTGAGGGCACAATGTCAGGAAGGACATTTGTGTTGAATCGACCCGAATTGATGTTATGCTATGAGATTCATTCATCACAAGTTAATGGTACATAACACAGAGATGGTTAACGTTTGCATGATTCCTTAGATCATGAGAGTATCGAGTTTCTTCATGCTTGCTTCATGAACTTTGGGGTTTGTTAAACGTCATCCGTAAATGGGTGGCTATTACGGCGGCTTACGGGTTCATGGAAAAGTGTGTCAAGTAACTTGATAGCTCAAGATTGGGATTTGCTCCTCCGACGATGGAGAGATATCTCTGGGACCTCTCGGTGTTACGGTATCCATCATCGTCTGGCCAGACACTTTGTGATTTGATCACGGGGATGCCGGAACACGATAACGAGAAAAGAGAACAATACCCGTAACGAGGTAACTAGCATAGTGGAAAAGTTGTTGATCCACGGGAATGCCAACATGTCTCACCTCGGGTATTTGTAACATATCGCGAAGCAACAGGAATAGCACACGGCAACTGGAGGTTCACTCGAATATTTATTCGTGTGGGTATAGGGGTCAATATGGGTGTCCACAGCTCCGAGGTTGATCATTGATCGGAAAGGGTTCCAGTCAGGTCTATACTTCACCGAACCTATAGGGTCACATGATTAAGGGTCATCTATCTGCTGAATACTAGACAAGGAGTCTGAGAGAAAATCACCGAAAAAGTTTCGGACACTGGAAAAGTTTCGGACACTGGAAAAGGTTCCGCAGAAAGAGGTCATCGGATGAGTTTCGATGAAACTGAAAAGTTGTTTCAGGGGATACCATAAAGTCAAATTGGTTTCGGCACATGCCTGATAATTCTTGGAGGGTGCCAGAATCATTCTGGAAGCTTTCTGGAATTTTCTGGGATAATAACCGGATATGCTCCGGAGCTGCCGGAACCACTTAAGATGCTTTTCGCAGATGAAATCACTAAAGTGGAATTGTTCCAGAACGTGTTGAAAATTATTATGGTGGGTAATGGAAATGTTCTAAGCCCACATAAATATTTTCAGTTCGATCAGACGCTGAAAAATGTCGTCGTGAATAGTGAAAATCAGCTTTATGGTTACTTTTTGGAAAGCCACCTTTTGGGGCTTTGCTCCAAAAGATCTTGGGGATGACATGGATGGATAGGAGCCATTTTTTGGGCCCCTCATGGGGGTGTGGCCGGCCACATGGGGTATCCCCCTTGGGGACCCTCTTGTTCATTGGTTTCACTCCTAGGTCCTTGTGGAAGGACTTCATTCATGTGCATTTTGGGTTTTTGTGTGAAACTACCCTACCCCTTGGGATTTCCTATAAACAGAGGTGGAGGGGCAGCCCTCCACACTCACTCTTTCTCAATACATGCCATTGCAATGATCTGGCTTCTTCTCTCCCTCCCAGCGAAATAGTTTCTTAGAGCCGATAGGCTGTCTGGGTTTCGGCAGGAACTAGTTCTGGACGGCAAAGCCCTGCCGGATAGCTGACACCGTATGTGTGCAACTCTGTAGAGAGGTCGTAGTTTCGATCTTAGTGCCCTGAGGGTCTGTTCGAGAGTGCCTCCCGAAGGGCTGTCCAAGTGACGGTCCGAGTTCTGTGGGTCCTCCCGGAGGGCTGTCCGAGCGACCGTTCGAGTTTCGAAGGTCCTCCCGAAGGGCTGTCCGCGACACCGTCCGGGGGACTGTTCGACCGCCTCCCGGAGGGCTGTTCGTATGGCGGATGAGGGTATACATCCTCGCGGTTGGGAGGTTGTAAATCCTAGCTGCGGGGATCTGCACCGCCGGTCGTCATCGACTCTACTTCCGCTGCGCTACGAGTCGGTAACGAAAAAGATCAAACCTTGTATGCAGTCTTCATAGTGATCCTGGGCTGGTGCGTAGGTCGGAAATTTTTTGTTTTCTGCTACGTTACCCTACAGTGGCATCATGAGCCGTGCTATGCGTAGATGCAGGTTGCGATCTAGAATAGATAGAGATGTATGGGTATTGCACAATATAATTAGGTAGTAGATGAGATCTATTGCTGAAAATTATTTATGCGGGTGACAGATGAAATTTGCTACCCGATGTTCTTGTTGCTTCCCTAGAATTTGTGTTTGCTCAATCTTGAGACAGCATGGTGGAATTTGACAAAGTTCTGGCAATCCGTGATCCTGATTGATCATGGAAGTGCTATCAGTTCTTTGGGTTCTGCCGTAGTCAAAAGAAAGATGAAATTCGCAGACGATAGGGCAATGCAGATATGATCTGCACGGGGGTCATGCGTATGATGAAGTTTAGTATCAGGTTCGAGATTTTATTGTCTCGTGCTTCATACACCCTGCAAAGTTAATCTAGCGACATGAACTATCATACTTGATGATGAACGTTGGTCGCTGCGGTTTAAGTCAAAACCTTAGAAGCCACGTAAAATAAATTTTGCATAAACCGATTAGAGGCGTCTAACTTGGTTTTGCAGGATGTGCATGTGATGTGGTATAGCAGTGCTCATACTAATTCGATTATGTATGAGATGACTATATGATGTAATTTGATTAACATGACCTGCGTGTCATGATTCGGCGTGATGGCTGGAGCCATATGATTGCACTTTAATGACCTGCGTGTCAACCTTAAGTAATGCATTAATTTTATACGCTATGGAGATAGCAATATTATCTGGTGCATCGACAAGGTGGTGGCAATCTTCGCGAAGGTGAACACCAACACGAATGCCGAAGACGAAGAAATGAAATACTTCTCCGTCAGAAAGGGCTATACCATATCATGCTATTATGAATTGCCTCAGATGTTTATCCCTTATGATGCACCCTTCTTGATTGCGCGGTAGTCGCTTTTTATTAGGGTGATCTCTCACAAAAATACCAAGTAGTTAGTGTTCTCCCAAGTGTAGCACCGTCACGGCACCTATCTTTTCGGGGTGCGCCGTGTCACACGGGTACGAACGATTAGAGAAGTGTGAGGCGGGTGAGTTGAGATCTCGCAGCAAGATAACTTGGTTGTCTTGACGTTCAGGCATGACCGTCATGAGCTCGGAACACACGCATCGAAAGATGAACAAGAGTCACATAGAGATGTGATTGGCAAGTTGGCCTACCGGTTGAGATTTTTCGTCGTCAGTGGTGTTACACCAATGGCAAACAATTGAAATGTGGGTCTTGTATCACTCACAATCAATTTTGAGAGATATTGATTTGAGTGGGAGCGCACTGCAGAATTAACTTGTTTATTCTCAATGCAATTAATTTTGAACACTATCTAAGTGTGGTTTGCATAGTAGTTGTAGAATAATGGCTCGCATTTCCACCTTCCCTATTAAAATTGAATAGTTGTTAAATATCTGGTTAAAACTTTACGGTTGGTAACATAATGTGAGGATCATCCTCAAGAGTGCCGAGAAGGACTTTGTCCTATCGCATGCTTTCGGTATTATCCCGCTAATGCTATGGATCATGCGACTCTCGTCCTTCGATCCAAAAGCTATACTTCCGTTTCAGTCAAGTGCAATATGTTTGCTTCCATGAGACCCGAACTTTGAAAGTTTGGATAGTTATGTGATATTCATGGAATCTTAAAATCATTTTCAGAGACAGACAAAAGCTGAAAGATATGAGATATCCAAAGCAATGTTTGTTTGCAAACTATTAGTAAAAGTGTTTACTATGCATTAGACTGATAAAAGAGGGATCCAGGAGAACGCCTGCCATATGATGAAAGGTGAATAAAACAACAACTTAAAGAGAAAGGAAGTGTCCAAAGGGTGTTAGTAAGACTTTCACGCCTAGGAAGTCCGGGGCTAATGCCACTCTTAAGTTGGGTGCTTCTTCTGAGAGTAGGAGAAATACTAAAAGTTAAACTGTTAGAAGTATAAAGGCAAAAGGAAGGAATACTGGAATATCCAGCTCATGTATGAATGTCATACAAGTTTTCGATGTATAGAAGGCTGGTCAAAGATATAGTTCTTGCGAATTATGGTTAAACATGTTAATCACTAATTCTTGGGTATTGTGAGTTAATCACAAAAATGCCCGCTCGATTGCATTCTGTTGCAACTAGATGTAAGAACTACTATGGCCTGAAAGACTAGCCAGGAATGAGGTTGAGATACACACATGGAACATAGTAAATGTTACTATACCTTCCATCGGTGTATTACCCATGTATTTAATTTCATAATTCATTTTAGAGTTTCACACTCTAGCCCTTTGCATAAGGTATCTTGCAAGAAGGTTGTTCATAAGAGAACTGTTCATGTTCGGTGTTATGAATAACATAAGGGCCATACTTTCATTATGAATGAGATGTATGTTATGAATATTGATTAATACATTACCTCTGGGTTTACCTTCATAATTCATTTTAGAGTTTCATACACTCTAGCCATTGCACAATGTTTGATGCAAGAGGGTTGTTCAGAAAAGAACAATTGTTGTTCAGAATTATGAATAACATAAGGGCCATACTTCCATCATCAATGGGACGTATGTTATGAATATTGATGGTAATATGGTACATCCATAAACACTGACGCTGAATGTCGCAAGACTAAAAGAATACCACACAAGTGTGGCATTGCATTTGCTCACATTGGAGAAACCCGCATGGAAAATTCCATTATGATGGATTTTGAAGTCGTTTGAATTTGAATCATCTGACGCTTGCAACTTTCCTCCGGAAAGTGAAGAGACTGAAATACCGTTCACCAGCCATAAGGAACGAGCAACAAAGCTTATTGGTGATCATACATTTGATTTATGTAGTTCAATAAATGTTGTTGCAAGTAGTGGATTTATCTATCTTCAGAAATGACTCGAGTAGATATGTTGATATTTACTTGATGAGACGTAAGTCTGGATCTTTTGAAATCATTCGAAAGGTTTTCAAAACTGAAGTAGAAGTTATTGTAACAAGAAAATTATGTTTCTACAATTCGATTGCAGAAAGGAAAGTTTGAGTTACAAGTTTAGCGAATGTCTAATGAGTTGTGAAAGGGGTTTCATAAACTTGCACCTCCCGGAACACCACTTCAAGTGGAAAGTCCGTGAAGATGTAATCGAACCATTTATGACATGGTAAGATCAAAGATGACATAAATAAATTTGCCAGTATCCCTTTTAAAGAGTGATGCTTTAGAGACTACGACTTTTACACTGAAAAGAGCTTCATCAGGTCTGTTGAAATGAAGCCATGGTATGGTACGCCCAACCGTGTTGTATCTTTTCTTAACATTTGGAATATGGGGCTTGTGTAGAAGGTTACAAACCTATTCCAAATCAGACAAGTGCTACTTTGTAGGTTATCCCAAGTCATTGGGTATTCCTCCCTCACTATACCGAGGCAAATAGGTTTGCCACAAAGAACAGTATGCTTTTAAAGAGAATGGTTCTTTCTAAAAGGTGAGAGGGAGAATAGTGCAACTCGACGAGATAAACAGTATCTTCATCAGATCAACGGAAAGAGACCTTGGAAGAAATTCCAGAGTTTCCTACTGTGACTGTTACGGAAGTCTCTACAATAAAATGTATGGACTTCGGTCGAACTTGCAGCTGAACCACGTAGGCAAAGCTCGTGCAAACCTCTCAGGTGCGCAAATGAGATATTGTTGTTAGACAACAATATACCTACGATACACAAGGAAGCGTTGATGGGCCCTGACTCCGGAATTGGCTAAATGCCAATACAACCCGAGTTAGTTTCCATATAAGTGATTCAAGATTAAAACCTTGATACACCTTTAGGAAGACTTAGAGTCTAAGGAATATTTATGGAACTTAAAACTGATACGGATAAAAATGTTTTATCCATAAAGCTCAACTTGTTGAAATAACAAGTTCAAGGAGTTGACTACAATGAGGTGGTTTCACCGTAGCGATGCTTAAAGTCGGTTTGGGTTGAACTAGCAATTAATACATATTTCAATCATGAGATATGAAACATGGATGATAAAAGGATTTCCATCTGATGGAAATGAAAGCTAGGACTTGTATATGATACAGTCCAAAGTAATTTGTCGATCCAGAGGATGCTAGTAGGTATGCAAACTTCAGAGTTCCAGCAATGGACAGAAGAGAGAAAAATGGAGTTGGAATCTTCATGTTTTGATGAAATGGTCAAAGGGGTTTTGACTTCATCAATGGGTAACGAAGATGCTTATAATTCAAGAAAGTAAGTGGGAGCGTAATAATATTCCTAAAAACCTTATGTGCTTGGCACATTGGTAATTGGAAATAAATTTCTTGACACGAATTAGGACTTCATTTGAAAATAGTTTTTTGATGAAGTGCTTAGGCTAAATAGCCTCAATATTAGGTATGATGATCTATGGAGATAGATTTACCTAATGGGGCTAAGCAATGAATACATATTGACAAGATGCTAAAACCTTTTAGCATTTAAAACGCCAAGGAGTGATTCTTGCCGAAGTCACATGGAATGAGTTTTTGCAAGACTCGGTGTCCCAAAACATTGATGAGTAAAATACATGATGGAGATTGCACACACTCTTGTGTTTGGATTAATCATGTATTCCATGGTATGTAAAACAACTAGATATGTTCGATACTCCCAAGGTGTTGCGAGTATGGATACCAAAGTGATCAAATTACTGATCATGGGACAACAGTGAAAGATGTCACAGAGTACTAGAGTAAGTATTGATGACATGATTTTCTCGCAAGCAGAGATCATGAAGAGTTTGTTGTAAAATGTTACATCGATACAGTCTTCATCCTTTCTCCATGCGATTTTCGATTTAAATTAAGGGTTTTGTGTAACACACAATGTGGTGGCACAGTTAGTTGGAATTTGTTCAAACTAGTTACTGTGGCGAATTCTATAACAAGGGCTAAGTATGTTGACGCTTTAGAAGCGACAAAGAAGATGTTGAATCATATAGTTCATTCATGAACTTAGTATGGTTCCAAGATGGCTTTTGACAATGGGACACTACTGCAGGTAGTTGCTCCATAACTCAGTCTAAGGAATCCAGGTTCGACCATTGATTCACATACATACAAAGCCAAGTCCACACAAAATATGAATTTTGTGAAAATGTGAAAACGCGAGGACATGCAAAGATACACACAGAGCTGAAGTCGTCAGATCCGTTGGACATCAGGCTATACCACAAGCAAAGCATATTTACACCGATGTGCCACAGGTGTGAAGTGCATTAGCATAAGCTAGATTATTGTCTCTAGTGCAAGTGGGAGTCTGTAGGAGATATGCCCTAGAGGAAATAATAAATGTTATTGCTTATCTCCCTGTTCATAATTATGTTTATGTTCCATGCTATAACTGCTGTGGTTCCCGAGCCCGTATATCCATAAAGGCTCTGGGGAGAACCCATATGCACGTCTGGAATAATAAACGGTAAAATGTATTCCTAGTCTTGCCTCTAAGACTAGCTCAAGTGTTGCATGATGATTATGTTTTCCCAATCATGGGCATGTCTATGCCAAGCAACTTTGAGGGCACAATGTCAGGAAGGACATTTGTGTTGAATCGACCCGATTTGATGTTATGCTATGAGATTCATTCATCACAAGTTAATGGTACATAACACAGAGATGGTTAACATTTGCATGATTCCTTAGACCATGAGAGTATCGAGTTTCTTCATGCTTGCTTCATGAACTTTGGGGTTTGTTAAACGTCATCCGTAAATGGGTGGCTATTACGGCGGCTTACGGGTTCATGGAAAAGTGTGTCAAGTAACTTGATAGCTCAAGATTGGGATTTGCTCCTCCGACGATGGAGAGATATCTCTGGCCCTCTCGGTGTTATGGTATTCATCATCGTCTGGCCAGACACTTTGTGATTTGATCACGGGGATGCCGGAACACGATAACGAGAAAAGAGAACAATACCGGTAATGAGGTAACTAGCATAGTGGACAAGTTGTTGATCCACGGGAATGCCAACATGTCTCACCTCGGGTATTTGTAACATATCGCGAAGCAACATGAATAGCACACGGCAATTGGAGGTTCACTCGAATATTTATTCGTGTGGGTATAGGGGTCAATATGGGTGTCCACGGCTCCGATGTTGATCATTGATCGGAAAGGGTTCCAGTCATGTCTATACTTCACCGAACCTATAGGGTCACACGGTTAAGGGTCATCTATCTGCTGAATAGTAGACAAGGAGTCTGAGAGAAAATCACCGAAAAAGTGGACACCGGAAAAGTTTCGGACAGCGGAAAAGGTTCCGCAGAAAGAGGTCATCGGATGAGTTTCGATGAAACTGAAAAGTTGTTTCAGGGGATACCATAAAGTCAAATTGGTTTCGGCACATGCATGATAATTCTTGGAGGGTGCCAGAATCATTCTGGAAGCTTTCTGGAATTTTCCGGGATAATAACCGGATATGCACCGGAGCTGCCGGGACCACTTCAGAAGCTTTTCGCAGATGAAATCACTAAACTGGAATTGTTCCAGAACGCGTTGAAAATTATTATGGTGGGTAATGGAAATGTTCTAAGCCCACATAAATATTTTCAGTTCGATCAGACGCTGAAAAATGTCGTCGTGAATAGTGAAAATCAGCTTTATGGTTACTTTATGGAAAGCCACCTTTTGGGGCTTTGCTCCAAAAGATCTTGGGGATGACATGGATGGATAGGAGCCATTTTTTGGGCCCCTCATGGGGGTGTGGCCGGCCACATGGGGTATCCCCCCTTGGGGACCCTCTTGTTCATTGGTTTCCCTCCTAGCTCCTTGTGGAAGGACTTCATTCATGTGCATTTTGGGTTTTTGTGTAAAACTACCCTACCCCTTGGGATTTCCTATAAATAGAGGTGGAGGGGCAGCCCTACACACTCACTCTTTCTCACATACATGCCATTGCAATGATCTGGCTTCTTCTCTCCTTCCCAGCGAAATAGTTTCGTAGAGCCGAAAGGCTGTCTGGGTTTCGGCAGGAACTAGTTATGGACGGCGAAGCCCTACTGGATAGCTGACATCGTATGTGTGCAACTCTGTAGAGAGGTCGTAGTTTCGATCTTAGTGCCCTGAGGGGCGAGTGCCTCCCGAAGGGCTGTCCAAGTGACGGTCCGAGTTGTGTGGGTCCTCCCGGAGGGCTGTCCGAGTGACTGCTCGAGTTTCGAAGGTCCTCCCGAAGGGCTGTCCGCGACATCGTCCGAGGGACTGTTCGACCGCCTCCCGGAGGGCTGTCCGTATGGCAGATGAGGGTATACATCCTCGCGGTTGGGAGGTTGTAAATCCTAGCTGCAGGGATTTTCACCGCCGATCGTCATCGACTCTACTTCCGCTGCGCTACGAGTCGGTAACGAAAAAGATCAAACCTTGTATGCAGTCTTCATAGTGGTCTTGGGCTGGTGCGTAGGTCAGAAATTTTTTGTTTTCTACTGCGTTACCCTACAGCTAGCACCTGGGTACCTGTGCACCTGGGCCTGAGCGGCTGCCCAGTTGTCGTAGACTCCTGGAACCCTCCTAACGTACACGACGTAGTAGCCCTTCGCCATCTCTGATCTATGTACCTGCATCGTGAGTTGATGAATTGAACGATAATATGCAACATAATGTACTTAAGAAAACAAAGAGGTAACCGGGAGCAGAATACAAGCAACCAATAGTAAACATAAGTGACAAAGTTCCTCATACCCAAACTAATTAAGTAGAGCGATCTACGCTAGTTCAGGAACATGGATTAGTTACATCACATAGTTTCGCCGTGCATAAATTCAAAGTTTTGCCATAGAAAAAGACAGTAGTGACACATGCATTGTCATCAACAATCAGTCCTCCATGTCGGCGGTCCAATTTTCATAGTCAGGGAGGAAGCACCCGAGCTTCTTGAAAGGCTTCAGGTCCAGACGCTGAGCGATTAGCAGTGCTCGGACATCTTCCCGCGTGATTGGCCCATGGTAGAACATCCCTGTTGGTTCGAAGACCTGCTTCATGATCACTTGGGCAAGTTCACACATTACGTGATAAAACTCAGCTCTGATTCGATGATCCGGTGTACTTCCTATGCTTGTGGTCCAGTTGACAATCTCGGCATCGTTGGCAGTAGGTGACATGCGAAGGCGTTGATTATCCCTTCTGTACTCGAGCAGGTGATGCATGAGGTAGAATCCATCAGCCCTACTGGTGTGTGGTTGCTGGATGCAGCAGAAGTCGGTCTTATGACCGAAAGCCAGCCCGTCGTGACCCCTGTACTTTTTCACCTTGATATATCCACCAGACAGGCTGAAGGTTAACATGGCACTATCGAGAACACTCTTTATATGCTTGTAATCCTTTTTCCTGATGTTCTTCGATGAGTCCAAGTACATAGCATGAGAGTATTCTGGGTACAGAACGATGAGGACGGCGCCCCCCCCCCCCGCTGCGCAAATTAAGTAAACCTCAAATTAGCCTCCATGCTTGCAAAGGAATGTTTAACACTTACGAAAGGATATGTGTGGATGACTTACGTGGGATGATAAGGCACGAGAATTGCTTCCTTGTCCTTATTAGTGACCATGAATTCGCCGAGGTACTTGCTCGCATAGTCACGGTGCTCTTTGCAAACTTCCAAGAAGCTATCGTGCATATAGTATGGGTCCGCGACGCAGATATATTTGATGTTCTCGGCCCTGATGAAGTAGTTCAGATACAACGCATACATGGGGATGAACTGGAAATCCAGCTTGGTCATGTGGAACATGTCGTAGATGTAGTCAAATCGCATGATGAACTGATTCGCGGGCCAGTTCTCGACGTAGAACTTCCCAGCCGGCACCTTAGCCGCGTAAAGCGGGTATCCAGGTTTTTTCGCGATCAGAAGGCTTTTCTCTCTGGCCAGCACATCTTCATGGAGTCTCCTTAGATCATTGTTTAGTATACGCTCTAGCACTTTGGTAGGTAGGATCGGGTCGTCGGCGACATGGAAACGCTTCTTACCTTCGACGGGTATTCTGTCTACCACCCGAGGCTTCAGAGGCGGCTGGCTGCTTGAAGCAGCTCTGGCGCCTTTAGGGCCTTTCCTGTCCGGTCTCCTCCTTTGCTTCTTGGCGGGTGGCGGTAGTGAGCCCACCATACCTTCCCTAACCACCACCCCCAGTGTCGTCGGGCTAATCAGTGGACGGGCCTCGGGGGGTTGCTGGGTACAGGCGGCATCTGGAGGCGTCTCCTGCGAGGATCGCTTGAAGAGAGACTTTTTGCATTCCGCCTTAGGATGTTCCGGCTCTGGCAAATCACGCAACATCAAGTCATCATCTCCATGCTCATAGCCTGAGTCTTCGTCATCCTGAGCCATCAATCCTCCATCATCATAGGCGGTATTGAAATACTTGCCTGGGTCATCATCATCATCCTCCATGTCATCATCAACATTTGCTTGTTTAACAGCAGGGGCTACATCATCTGGCTCTAATGGAGGCTCTCCGTCGCGTCGTCCGCTATCACTCGCCACGACAGGTGCAGGTAATGTGGTAGGTGGGGTGGTGTTCATACCTTCTTGATAAGGTGGCATTTGCGTGATCCTGGGAGCCTCGAGACGAAGAAAAGACTTGGGCCAAGGCAAGAACCAGCTCTTGCATGCGCCAATCATCTTAGGGGTCTCGTCGTCATCGACTGGTACCGGAGGAGGCAAATCCTCGAAGCCCGCTAAGACACTGGCAACGTTAACCTTGAAGACGCCATCAGGCATCTCTCGGTTGTGGAACATGTGGTCCTTTGGCTTCACGATCATTGCCTTTCCCACGGTCACCTTCTGGCCCTTGATGTCGTAGAGTAGGTGCACGGGGTGTCGTCGGCCTACGAAGGAGACATGTCTGTGACGTCAAACATCCGAAAGGCAACTGAAACGGAAGACTATAGACATGCTGGTGAAAAGGGTATGACGCGTAATTACTGTGAGGGCGTCGAGCTCAGCCAGTGATGAAGGCCGGCCGACCATGCAAGAGATGGACCTTTTGTGGTTGCTTGAGCAGGTGTTGGTGCTCTGGTGTTCACCGAATTGCTCCCGACAAAGCTGGGAAGGGGAAAGTCCTCCGGTCATGCATTTGGATGGTTCTTCGTGAAATCCCATAGTGCCGGAAGCAAGCTGACCACCGCGTCAGTGACCGCTGCAGAGACGGCCCCGAGCAACTCTTCTTTGGTCTCAGCTTTTGGTCTTATCGACTGCAATCTTGACCTTCTCGTCGGTGCTCTGCTGAGTGACGACCGAGCGTCTCTTCCTTCTTTCCTCTAGCTCCTCGGGGTAGCACGTCTTCCACGAGGTGCCATCTCCGATGCCGTGCACACGTCCATAGGACGGCGGCTTGTCCACAGGGACCTTCTTCAGTATGTTCAGGGCCCGGTTGAATGGGGTGTCCCACTTGGGCCTCGCCGACGACTGTGACGACTCATCGCTTTTGGCTGCCTTTTGGTGCTGCTCTTTCTGCAAAAGGAACGTGTATGGTTTATTAATGTGACAAAACGTGCAGTCGAATTGATTGGAAGCTAATATGATAATGTGGTAATATAACAATTACCAGAAGTCTCATGAACTCCCTCGTGTTCGGGTCCGTGTAAAAGATCTTTTTGACTTTGTCCCACTTGTACCCGGCCCTGATCCAGTCATGCTCCAACGGGTCGGTGAACTCCGCCAAGGGGTCTGGGATTCCGTGACTTTCAGGTTCGGCGTCCTCCTTGGCCCATACGTGCCTCTTCCCCTCGTAACCACGGCTTCCGTGTCGGTGGGGAGGTGTGTTCTGGCCTGGAGCGCCTTCATTTTCTCTGACTTTGCCTTCACACTTTCTTTACCACAGTTCTCCTTGAATTTTGCAAAGTCCTCTTTCGTTATTGATAGATTATCAGCATGAATCTTGGACCATGGTTCATTCTTCACAATCGCTTTTTTCACCCGAACTTTCCAGGAGGACAAGTCGTTGGTGAACGTCACCATCGCCTTGTCGTTTATCTTTGTCATGGCGATGTCTTCCCACGGATCTTTATATTTTTCTTCATTCCGGCCGGGGAACAAGAACCTATTGTGCAACTTCTTTAGGAGCATGTGCTCCATATGTGGTATCTTCCTCAACCTCTCGTCGTTGATGTTGGCGGTTTCCCTGAGGACGGGACATGTTACGAACGAATCCTTTGATGACCCCATTCATCCTCTCGAACGGCATCATGCTGTGAAGGAATGTCGGCCGAGGTCGATGATGTCGTCCATGATGTGGACACACAGATGCACCATGACGTCAAAGAACGTGGGCGGGAAGTACATCTCAAGCTCACATAGAATGACAATGATCTCTTCCTGTAGCCTTCGGAGCTGCTTCACACTTATGGACTTTCGAGATATAATGTCGAAGAAGTTACAGAGACCAGTAAGCGTGTCATGGACATGCTTCTCCATTATCCCTCTAATGGCAACCGGGAGTATCTGCGTCATCATCACGTGACAGTCATGAGACTTTATCCCGCTGAACCTTTTCTTCTTGGGGTCTAAAAATCTGCTTATCTTTAAGGCACTTGATGAATTGATCGATCTCCTTCGCACTTAAGGTGAAGCAAGAAGGGGGGCAATAATTCTCCTCCTTCTTGTTGACTTTTCTGCCCCTTTCCCCCTCCTCCGTCTCCGTCTCCTCCATCAACTTTTTACGGTGGAGATCTTTCCTGATCTTCAAATCTTCCAAGTCTTTCCTTGCCTTCGGCCCATCCTTGGTCTTCTCCGGCATGTTCATCAGTGTGCCAAGCAAGCTCTCGAGGACATTCTTCGTGATATGCATTGGATCCAGGCAATGAGGTGTGTCATGATTTGGCCAGTACTCCAAGTCCCAGAAAACAGTCCTCGTTTTGCATACCTTCAGCAGCGGCTCTGACGCCTTTTTGATCTTTCCCGGCGCGGGCATTGTTCCCAGTTTCTGAACAGCTCGTCGATTTCGGCGCCACTCCTCTTACGTGGAGGTCCTCGAAGCTCAGCCAACCCATTGAATAGATTCTCCACGCTTTCTCCATGGGTCATCCTTCTCGAGCCATCTACGATGCCCCATGTACACGATTTTCCCGGACCCGCCATCTTTCCTTGACGTAAGCTGCTGAGACGTTGTACATCCATGCACCTCGTGCATCCGAAGTATCCGTGGCACACCTGGCCTGAGGTGTACCCGTAACCGAGATAGTCGTGCACCGTCGTCATCAGCGCGACTCTCATATGGAAATATTCTCCTTTGCTGGCGTCCCATGTCCATGCCGGTGTTTTCCATAACGTGTCTTGCTCCTCTTGCAAAAGCCCCATATACAGGTTAATACTATTTCCCGGTTGTTTCGGCCCTTGAATCAGCATGCTCATGTGTATGTACTTTGTCTTCATGCACTTCCATGGGGGGAGGTTGTACATCTATACAAACACGGGCCATGTGTTGTGGTTGGTGTTCTAGTTTCCAAACGGATTAATGCCATCGGTACTCACACCAAGCACGATGTTCCTTGGATCTTCTATAGCAAATCCATATACGGCGTTGATGTTGGAAATATGCCCTAGAGGCAATAATAAATGGTTATTATTATATTTCTTTGTTCATGGTAATTGTCTATTGTTCATGCTATAATTGTGTTATCCGGAAATCGTAATGCATGTGTGAATACATAGACCACAACGTGTCCCTAGTAAGCCTCTAGTTGACTAGCTCGTTGATCAACAGATAGTCATGGTTTCCTGACTATGGACATTGGATGTCATTGATAACGGGATCACATCATTAGGAGAATGATGTGATGGACAAGACCCAATCCTAAGCGTAGCTCAAAGATCGTGTAGTTCATTTGCTAGAGCTTTTCCAATGTCAAGTATCTTCTCCTTAGACCATGAGATTGTGCAACTCCCGGATACCGTAGGAGTACTTTGGGTGTGCCAAACGTCACAACGTAACTGGATGACTATAAAGGTACACTACGGGGATCTCCGAAAGTGTCTGTTGGGTTGGCACGGATCGAGACTGAGATTTGTCACTCCGTATGACGGAGAGGTATCTCTGGGCCCACTCGGTAATGCATCATCATAATGAGCTCAATGTGACTAAGGAGTTAGTCACGGGATCATGCATTGTGGTACGAGTAAAGAGACTTGCCGGTAACGAGATTGAACAAGGTATTGGGATACCGACGATCGAATCTCGGGCAAGTAACATACCGATTGACAAAGGGAATTGTATACGGGATTGATTGAATCCTCGACATCATGGTTCATCCGATGAGGTCATCGTGGAACATGTGGGAGCCAACATGGGTATCCAGATCCCGCTGTTGGTTATTGACCGGAGAGGCGTCTCGGTCATGTCTGCATGTCTCCCGAACCCGTAGGGTCTACACACTTAAGGTTCGGTGACGCTAGGGTTGTAGAGATATGAGTGTGCGGAAACCCGAAAGTTGTTCGGAGTCCTGGATGAGATCTCGGACATCACGAGGAGTTCCGGAATGGTCCGGAGGTGAAGAATTATATATAGGAAGTTAAGTTTCGGCCACCGGGAAAGTTTCGGGGGTCACCGGTATTGTACCGGGACCACCGGAAGGGTCCCGGGGGTCCACCGGGTGGGGCCACCTATCCCGGAGGGCCCCATGGGCTGAAGTGGGAAGGGAACCAGCCCTTAGTGGGCTGGGGCGCCCCCCATGGGCCTCCCCCCTGCGCCTAGGGTTGGAAACCCTAGGGTGGGGGGGCGCCCCACTTGCCTTGGGGGGCAAGTCTCCCCCCTGGTCGCCGCCCCCCATGTAGATGGGTTCCAGGCCGGCGCCCCCCCTCCCAGGGGGCCTATATAAAGGGGGGGAGGGAGGGCAGCAATACTAAAGCCTTTGGCGCCTCCCTCCTCCCCTGCAACACCTCTCCCTCCCGCAGAAGCTTGGCGAAGCCCTGCCGAGATCCCGCTACATCCACCACCACGCCGTCGTGCTGCTGGATCTCCATCAACCTCTCCTTCCCCCTTGCTGGATCAAGAAGGAGGAGAACGTCGCTGCTCCGTACGTGTGTTGAACACGGAGGTGCCGTCCGTTCGGCACTCGGTCATCGGTGATTTGGATCACGGCGAGTACGACTCCATCAACCCCGTTCATTGGAACGCTTCCGCTCGCGATCTACAAGGGTATGTAGATGCACTCCTTTCCCCTCGTTGCTAGTATACTCCATAGATGGATCTTGGTGATGCGTAGAAAATTTTAAAATTCTGCTACGAACCCCAACAGTGGCATCATGAGCCAGGCCTATGCGTAGTTACTATGCACGAGTAGAACACAAAGCAGTTGTGGGCGTAGATGTTGCCAATTCTTCTTGCTGCTACTAGTCTTATCTTGTTTCGGCGGTATTGTGGGATGAAGCGGCCCGGACCGACCTTACACGTACGCTTACGTGAGACAGGTTCCACCGACTGACATGCACTAGTTGCATAAGGTGGCTAGCGGGTGTCTGTCTCTCCCACTTTAGTCGGAACAGATTCGATGAAAAGGGTCCTTATGAAGGGTAAATAGAAATTGGCATATCGCGTTGTGGTTTTACGTAGGTAAGAAACGTTCTTGCTAGAAACCTATACAAGCCATGTAAAAACTTGCAACAACAATTAGAGGACGTCTAACTTGTTTTTGCAGCATGTGCTATGTGATGTGATATGGCCAGAAGATGTGATGAATGATATATGTGATGTATGAGATTGATCATATTCTTGTAATAGGAATCACGACTTGCATGTCGATGAGTATGACAACCGGCAAGAGCCATAGGAGTTGTCTTTATTATTTTGTATGACCTGCGTGTCATTGAATAACGCCATGTAAATTAGTTTACTTTATTGCTAAACGCGTTAGCCATAGAAGTAGAAGTAATCGTTGGCGTGACAACTTCATGAAGACACAATGATGGAGATCATGATGATGGAGATCATGGTGTCATGCCGGTGACGAAGATGATCATGGTGCCCCGAAGATGGAGATCAAAGGAGCAAAATGATATAGGCCATATCATGTCACTATTTGATTACATGTGATGTTTATCATGTTTTGCATCTTATTTGCTTAGAACGACGGTAGTAAGTAAGATGATCCCTTATGATAATTTCAAGAAAGTGTTCCCCCTAACTGTGCACCGTTGCGAAGGTTCATTGTTTCGAAGCACCACGTGATGATCGGGTGTGATAGATTCTAACGTTCGCATACAACGGGTGTTGATGAGCCTAGCATGTACAGACATGGCCTCGGAACACACGCAATACACTTAGGTTAACTTGACGAGCCTAGCATGTACAGACATGGCCTCGGAACACGGAGGACCGAAAGGTCGAGCATGAGTCGTATAGAAGATACGATCAACATGGAGATGTTCACCGATCTTGACTAGTCCGTCTCGCGTGATGATCGGACACGGCCTAGTTAACTCGGATCATGTTTCGCTTAGATGACTAGAGGGATGTCTATCTGAGTGGGAGTTCATTGAATGATTTGATTATATGAACTTAATTATCATGAACTTAGTCTAAAATCTTTACAATATGTCTTGTAGATCAAATGGCCCACGTTGTCCTCAACTTCAACGCGTTCCTAGAGAAAACCAAGCTGAAAGATGATGGCAGCAACTATACGGACTGGGTCCGGAACCTGAGGATAATCCTCATAGCTGCCAAGAAATATTATGTCCTAGAAGCACCGCTAGGTGAAGCACCAATCCCAGAGAACCAAGACGTTATGAACACTTGGCAATCACGTGCTGATGATTACTCCCTCGTTCAATGCGGTATGCTTTACAGCTTAGAGCCGGGTCTCCAAAAGCGTTTTGAGAAACATGGAGCATATGAGATGTTCGAAGAGCTGAAAATGGTTTTCCAAGCTCATGCCCGGGTCGAGAGATATGAAGTCTCCGACAAGTTCTTCAGCTGTAAAATGGAGGAAAATAGTTCTGTTAGTGAGCACATACTCAGAATGTCTGGGTTACACAACCACTTGTCTCAGCTGGGATTTAATCTCCCGGATGACGCGGTCATTGACAGAATCCTTCAGTCGCTTCCACCAAGCTACAAGAGCTTTGTGATGAACTTCAATATGCAGGGGATGGAAAAGACCATTCCTGAGGTATATTCGATGCTGAAATCAGCGGAGGTGGAGATTAGAAAGGAACATCAAGTGTTGATGGTGAATAAAACCACTAAGTTCAAGAAAGGCAAGGGCAAGAAGAACTTCAAGAAGGACGGCAAGGGAGTTGCCGCGCCCGGTAAGCCAGTTACTGGGAAGAAGTCAAGCAATGGACCCAAGCCTGAAACTGAGTGCTTTTATTGCAAGGGAAGTGGTCACTGGAAGCAAAACTGCCCCAAATACTTAGCGGACAAGAAGGCCGGCAACACCAAAGGTATATGTGATATACATGTAATTGATGTGTACCTTACCAGTACTCGTAGTAGCTCCTGGGTATTTGATACCGGTGCGGTTGCTCATATTTGTAACTCAAAACAGGAACTGCGGAATAAGCGGAGACTGGCAAAGGACGAGGTGACGGTGCGCGTCGGGAATGGTTCCAAGGTCGATGTGATCGCCGTCGGCACGCTGCCTCTGCATCTACCTACGGGATTAGTTTTAAACCTCAATAATTGTTATTTAGTGCCAGCTTTGAGCATGAACATTGTATCTGGATCTCGTTTAATTCGAGATGGCTACTCATTTAAATCCGAGAATAATGGTTGTTCTATTTATTTGAGAGATATGTTTTATGGTCATGCCCCGCTGGTCAATGGTTTATTCTTGATGAATCTCGAACGTGATGTTACACATATTCATAGTGTGAATACCAAAAGATGTCAAGTTGATAACGATAGTCCCACATACTTGTGGCACTGCCGCCTTGGTCACATTGGTGTCAAGCGCATGAAGAAGCTCCATGCAGATGGACTTTTGAAGTCTCTTGATTACGAATCATTTGACACATGCGAACCATGCCTCATGGGTAAGATGACCAAGACTCCGTTCTCCGGAAGAATGGAGCGAGCAACCAACTTATTGGAAATTATACATACCGATGTGTGCGGTCCAATGAGTGTTGAGGCTCGCGGAGGATATCGTTATGTTCTCACTCTCACTGATGACTTAAGTAGATATGGGTATGTCTACCTAATGAAACACAAGTCTGAAACCTTTGAAAAGTTCAAGGAATTTCAGAGTGAGGTTGAGAATCAATGTGACAGGAAAATAAAATTCTTACGATCAGATCGTGGTGGAGAATATTTAAGTCACGAATTTGGTGCGCACTTAAGGAAATGTGGAATCGTTTCACAACTCATGCCGCCTGGAACACCTCAGCGAAACGGTGTGTCCGAACATCGTAATCGCACTCTATTGGATATGGCGCGATCTATGATGTCTCTTACCGATCTACCGCTCTCATTTTGGGGCTATGCTTTAGAGACTGCCGCATTCACTTTAAATAGGGCTCCATCGAAATCCTTTGAGACGACACCGTATGAATTATGGTTTGGGAAGAAACCTAAGCTGTCGTTTCTAAAAGTTTGGGGATGCGATGCTTATGTCAAGAAACTTCAACCTGAAAAGCTCGAACCCAAGTCGGAAAAATGCGTCTTCATAGGATACCCTAAGGAAACCATTGGGTATACCTTCTACCTCAGATCCGAAGGCAAGATCTTTGTTGCAAAGAACGGGTCCTTTCTGGAGAAAGAGTTTCTCTCGAAAGAATTGAGTGGGAGGAAAGTGGAACTTGATGAGGTGATAGTCAGCCCTTCCGAACCGGAAAGTAGCGCAGCGTGGGAAGATGTTCCTGTGGTGCCTACACCGACTGGGGAGGAAGTTAATGATGATGATCATGAAGCTTTGGATCAAGTTACTGCTGAACTTCGTAGGTCCACACGGACACGTTCCGCACCAGAGTGGTACGGCAACCCTGTCCTGGAAATCATGTTGTTAGACAATGGTGAACCTTCGAACTATGAAGAAGCGATGGCGGGCCCGGATTCCGACAAATGGCTAGAAGCCATGAAATCCGAGATAGGATCCATGTATGAAAACAAAGTATGGACTTTGACTGACTTGCCCGATGATCGGCGAGCCATAGAAAATAAATGGATCTTTAAGAAGAAGACAGACGCGGATGGTAATGTGACCATCTATAAGGCTCGACTTGTCGCTAAGGGTTATCGACAAGTTCAAGGGGTTGACTACGATGAGACTTTCTCACCCGTAGCGAAGCTGAAGTCCGTCCGAATCATGTTAGCAATTGCCGCATACTATGATTATGAGATATGGCAGATGGACGTCAAAACGGCATTTCTTAACGGCTTCCTTAAGGAAGAATTGTATATGATGCAGCCGGAAGGTTTTGTCGATCCTAAGAATGCTAACAAAGTATGCAAGCTCCAGCGCTCAATCTATGGGCTGGTGCAAGCATCTCGGAGTTGGAACATTCGCTTTGATGAGATGATCAAAGCGTTTGGGTTTACACAGACTTATGGAGAAGCCTGTGTTTTCAAGAAAGTGAGTGGGAGCTCTGTAGCATTTCTCTTATTGTATGTGGATGACATACTATTGATGGGAAATGATATAGAATTCTTGGAAAGTATAAATGCCTATTTGTATAAGTGTTTTTCAATGAAGGACCTTGGAGAAGCTGCTTATATATTAGGCATCAAGATCTATAGAGATTATCGGAGTAAATGGCCACGGGTAGCCTAACCGACTGCCCCTGGTTCTTCTGAAAAAATTATCAGGCCTTCGGGCCTCCAAGCATTCCGAGCATTGGGCCGCCTTCCCTGGCCGGCTACCACTAAAGCCGACTCCCGGAGGGCGACCCAGCCTCACCAACTCCTCCCCAGGACGACTACGGGGTGGCCGACTCCAGAAGCCGGCCAAGAAGGACGCCGACTCCTAGGAGCCGCCAAGACCACAACCACTCCAACCACTCCCACATAACGGCGACGTGACGGGGTGTGGCCACAGTGCGGCCACTACCCCCGAAGCCCGAGGCGGGCATGGCTACAGGAGGCCGTACGGGACGGCCGTCTCCCGTGCGGCTCGGCACTGTAGCCACGCTAGCCTCGACGTCATCCACGACCCACTCCTGTACGGCCCAAGGACTGCGGGCCCCTTCAGCCAGAGAGAGGCGTGAAGGCGGCCCGGCCTTTCCTAGTCGGCCAAGAGCATAGCCGGCCTCCAGAAGCCGGCTACTCCCTTCCTCGAAGCAGGAGCCCCATTAAGGAGACAAGACGAGGTAAGGCTACAGTGATAGCCCCCGAGGCGGCCCACTGTAGCCACGCTTACCTCGACAAAGCCCTCGTCATCACAGGCGAGGCTACAGTAAGCAGCCGCCGACAAGACCCTAGGCGGTGGGGCCGGCCTGTCGACCAAGTAGCCGGCAGCCGGCGGGACCCACCAGCCGGCGGGACCCAGCAGCCGGCGGAGAAGCCGGCGAGCGTAGACACTGACGGCTGGGACCAGATCCCAGTCGGATTACCATTGTACCCCCGGGGGGTAGGCCTATATAAACCCCCCGGAGCACCCATGCAAAGGGTTCGCACCCAAGCATAGTTGGCCTCTGAGCATAGAGTTGCCCTCTAAGCATAGCACACACACCATAGATAGAGAGAAGCAAGAGCTAGCCTTGTTCTTCTTCTCCCTTGATCTCAACAGCTCTAGGAGCGATTGTAGCTACCTTTTATCGATCTAGTGATCATGCGGAGACCCCGCAGAGCAGGACTAGGGGTGTTATCTCCTCGGAGAGCCCCGAACCTGGGTAAGATTCGCCGGCGTGCATGTCTTCGCCTCATCCCGTTTCCAGGCACCGGCGACGTTTTATTGGCTCCCACAATGATAAGCCATCCCTTGGCATATGTCGCACCAACCACCCGACATTTGGCGCCCACCGTGGGGCCAGGTGCACCGTCGTCCGGAGACCTGTTCTGGACGGGAACCCTCTTCCTCCCCCGCGAGCGCAGCCAGCCTGCTGCGCCCGATGGCGTTTGCCTCGACGCGCTGCAAGGCGTCGACGACGCCTGCGCAGCGAGCCGCCTCGCCGATCTGCTCGGCGAGACTCGCATCTCCGACGAGCCTGCGTCCGACGCAGGCACCGACTACCCCGAGAGCCGCCTCGTCAGCCTCCTCGACCAACTTCACGTCTCCAGCGAGCCTGCTGCGGACATGGAGTCTGTCGGCTCCACCGACCCGATGCTCATCGACTCCGACACCGCGTCGCTCGACGCCTACCCCTCCGACGTGGTGGTCTTCGACGACCCCCTCCCTCGAGCTGACAGCGGCAGCAGCGCTGTCACCGAAGTGCTGGTCATCAGCCACGTCTCCAACTCGGGCGAGAACGCCCGCGACGCTCAGCAAGCGGCGATGCACGACCTCTCCGTCCCCATCCCGGCCGACGCCGACGCCGAGACCCTGGAGGCACGCCGCCTTGCCCTCATCGCGGAGGGCAAGAAGATAGCCTCGATGAGACGCCTCACCGAGGCCCACCAGCGCGAAGTCGACCGCGCCGCCTTCGGCACGCCGCCGCCTAGCGGCCCGAGCCGAGCCGGCTTCGTCCAGAAGCGCGGCGCAGCCGTTGCCAGCATGCTGGGCGCAGATCGCCCCGTCTACGCCACCCCGCTCGAGAATCTGCGAGCCGCTCAGGCGGCTGCAGAGGAGCTCAATGGGCTGGGAGCCGATGAGCTCCCCTACATGACAAGACGGATCCAGCAGCTGATCGACGCGGCTGCAGAACGGCACGAAGCCGGCGCCCGTGCTGATAGTCATCCCCCGCGCCGGGAGCACGCCGCGACGTCCCGCTCGCCGACTGCGAGCGGCGCGCGCCAGAAGAAAGACAAGGAGCCGGCTGCCAGCCGCAGCCGGACTCGCATCACCATCGAGCGCGACGCGGATGGCCGCCCTCGAGCTGTAGAGCACCAAGGAAATCTGCCTCCTCCCCCGCCTCGAAGAGAAAGACGCCTCACTCCGCCGCCTGTCACACATCCGACTCTTGGCGACCGACTCGGCCGCCGAGAAGGAGTCGGCGAGAACGACGCCCGCCACAGGATCGACCGCCTTGCTCGGTCCTTGGCGTTAGAAGAAGAAGACGATGTCGGCCCGCCATGCTTTGGCCCCCGCATCCGCGACGAGCCCTTCCCAAAGGGTTCTCGCTCCCCAGAGACACGCCCAAGTACAACGGCTCGGTGAAGCCGGAAGATTGGCTCATCGACTACTCCACGGCCGTCAGCATAGCCAACGGCAATCGGCGCGTCGCCGTGAAGTACGTCCCCCTCATGCTGCAAGGCACTGCGCGCACATGGCTCAACAGCCTCAAGCCCTACAGCATCAACAGTTGGCTGGACTTCACCGAAGTCTTCGTCCGCAACTTCACCAGCACCTACAAGCGGCCTCCCAAGCCTCGCCAGCTCTCCCTCTGCGTCCAAGGGCCCAACGAGTCGACCCGCGACTACCTCACGCGATGGGCCGAGCTCCGCAACTCCTGCGAAGGGGTGCACGAGGTCCAAGCCATCGAGTACTTCACCGCCGGGTGCCGAGAGGGCACCCTCCTCAAGCACCGACTCCTCTGCGACGAGCCGGCTACCCTCGATGAGTTGCTGATCATCGCCGACAAGTACGCCACCGCCGACTCCTCGATGAAGACCGAGCTCCGAGTGGATGCCTCGGGGAAGGTGATCGCTCCGGCTCCCAAGACGCCGGCTGGCGACCCTAATCGGCGCCCCTACCAGAACGACCACAAGCGCAAGGGCCCCATGCCGACTTCCTCCAGTCGGCAGGTGGCCACAGTTGAAGACGAGCAGCCCGAAGAACGGCCCGCTCCCAAGAAGAAGGGTGGCCGGCCGCCCTGGCAGCCGTCTTTCTCCTACGAACAAGCACTCGATGCCCCCTGCAAGTTCCACAGCGGCGCGAAGCCGTCCAACCACACAACCCGGAAATGCCACTGGCTCACCCGCATCACCAAGGGCGAGGGAATGTGCCGCCTCCGCCTCCCGGCCCGCCGCCTCCAGCCCCCAGCAGCCGGCGGCTCGGCCGGCAGTCGGCGCCATCCAAGACGAATTCCCCGAAGAGCACGCCGCCTACGTCGTCTTCACAAGTCAAGCCGATGACAAGCGCAGCCGACGCCGGCAGCACCAAGAAGTGAACGCAGTCGCCTCTAGCACCGCCGAGTTCATGCACTGGTCAGAAAAGCCAATCAGCTGGAGCCAGGCCGACCACCCAGAGGTGATGCCTTCGCCTGGCTCCTATGCTATGGTCTTGGACGTCACCCTTGCGACGGAGAGGCGAGCTGCCAGATTTTCCCGCGTCCTGATAGACGGCGGAAGCAGTATCAACATACTATACCGCGATACCATGGACAAGCTGAACATCAAAGCGAAACAGCTCATGCCGAGCCGCACCGTCTTCCATGGTATCCTACCCGGCCTATCTTGCTCTCCAATCGGCAAGATCAAAATGGATGTTCTCTTCGGAGACAAAGATCATTTTCGCCGGGAAGCAATATGGTTCGAGGTAGTGGATTTGGAGAGCCCCTATCATGCACTGCTTGGCCGACCTGCTTTGGCCAAGTTCATGGCTGTGCCCCACTACGCCTACCTGAAGATGAAGATGCCGAGCTCGAAGGGGATCATCACGGTAGCCGGCGACTACAAGAAGTCCATCGAGTGTGCCATGGCCAGCAGCCGGCTGGCCGAGTCCCTCGTGGTGGCAGAAGAGAAGAAGATGTTGGAACGGGTTGTGGCCATGGCCGGCAAGCAGCCGGCCTTGTCCCCCAACCCCAAGGATTGTGATGCGCAGGGCTCCTTCCAGCCTGCAAAAGAGACGAAGAAGATACCTCTGGACCCGGAGAACCCGGAGAGGTTCGCCGTGATTGGGGCGAACTTGGACAGTAAATAGGAAGGCGAGCTCGTCGACTTCCTCCGTGAGAATCGAGACATCTTTGCATGGTCCCCAAAGGACATGCCGGGTGTCCCGAAGGATTTCGCCGAGCACAAATTACATGTCCGAGCTGATGCGAAGCCGGTCAAGCAACCCCTCCGCCGACTATCAGAAGAGAAGCGAAGAATTGTGGGAGAAGAGATAGCCCGGCTCCTTGCCGCCGGCTTCATCATGGAAGTGTTCTTTCCAGAATGGCTTGCCAACCCAGTTCTGGTTCTGAAGAAGAATAACAAGTGGCGTATGTGTATAGACTACACGAGTTTGAACAAGGCCTGCCCAAAGGATCCGTTTGCTCTGCCACGGATTGACCAAGTGATAGACTCCACAGCCGGATGCGAGCTGTTAAGTTTTTTGGATGCATACTCAGGGTATCATCAGATCAAGTTGGACCCGGCTGACCGCCTGAAGACTGCCTTCATCACACCCTTTGGAGCTTTCTGCTACCTGACAATGACATTCGGCTTGAGAAATGCCGGTGCCACTTTTCAGCGTTGCATGCAGAAATGTCTCTTGAAACAACTCGGCAGAAATGCCCACGTCTACGTAGACGACATTGTGGTGAAGACAGAGAAGCGCGGTACCTTGCTGGAAGACCTGAAAGAAACATTTGCCAACTTGCGCCGATTCCAGATCAAGCTCAACCCCGAGAAGTGCGTGTTCGGAGTGCCAGCCGGCCAGCTGCTAGGCTTCCTGGTCTCCGAACGCGGCATTGAGTGCAACCCCGTCAAGATCAAGGCCATCGAGAGGATGGAGATTCCCACCAAGCTGCGAGATGTGCAGAAGTTCACTGGCTGCTTAGCCTCCCTGAACCGTTTTATCAGCCGACTAGGAGAGAAGGCTCTCCCTCTGTACCGACTCATGAAGAAGTCCACTCACTTTGAGTGGAATGATCAAGCCGACCAAGCCTTCCATGAGTTGAAGAAAATGTTGACCACTCCGCCTGTCCTGGCTGCGCCGACTGAGAAGGAGCCCATGCTCCTCTACATCGCCGCGACAAGCCGAGTCGTCAGCACTGTTGTTGTGGTCCAGCGCCCGGAGGAAGGCCGAGCCCAGCTAGTCCAGAGGCCGGTCTACTATCTCAGCGAAGTACTGTCCAGCTCAAAGCAAAACTACCCGCACTACCAGAAGATGTGCTATGGGGTGTACTTCGCTGCCAAGAAATTGAAGCCCTACTTCCAAGAGCACCCCATCACGGTCGTGTGCACTGCCCCGCTCGCCGAGATCATAGGCAGCCGGGATGCATCCGGCCGGGTGGCCAAATGGGCCATTGCCTTGGCGCCCTACACGATTTTCTATCAACCCCGCACCGCCATCAAGTCGCAAGCATTGGCCGACTTCCTCGTCGACTGGGCCGAGACCCAGTACTTACCGCCGGCTCCCGACTCTACCCATTGGCGGATGCACTTTGACGGGTCCAAGATGCGCACCGGCTTGGGAGCCGGCATCGTCCTCACCTCTCCCAAAGGCGACAAGCTCAAGTACGCGCTGCAGATCCACTTCGCCGCCTCCAACAACGTGGCCGAGTACGAGGCGCTCGTACATGGGCTCCGGCTAGCCAAAGAACTCGGCATACGCCGGATCCTGTGCTACGGCGACTCAGACTTGGTGGTCCAGCAATCATCTGGCGACTGGGACGCCAAGGACGCGAACATGGCAAGCTACCATTTCCTCGTCCAACAGATGAGCGGGTACTTCGAAGGGTGCGAGTTCCTTCACGTGCCAAGGGCCGACAACGACCAAGCAGATGCCCTAGCACGGATCGGCTCCACCCGACAAGCCATACCGACTGGCGTCTCCCTCCAGCGCCTCCTCAAGCCGTCCATCAAGCCGTCTCCAGAGTCGGATTCCATCTTCGTACCGCCTGCGCCAGAAACAGCCGGATCCGACTGGAGAAATCCCGCAGGCGGCACGGGGACTTCGACGACTGGCCCGGGGACTGCCGTAGTCGCACCCGGCCCGGGGACTTCAGAACCCGGCTCGGGGACTGCAGCAGTCGGCCCGGGGACTGCAACGACACAAGAAGCGGTGGCCGACTCCAATGCAACACCCAACCCACCCGCCCGAGTCATGGTGGCCACATTAACAGAAGAAGAAGTCACAGCTCCCTCATGGGCCCAGCCCATCCTCAAGTTCCTAGTCAGCAGAGAGCTGCCGGCTGATGAGATCTCAGCAAGACTAGTGCAACGACGAGCCGCAGCATACACAATAATCAACAGAGAGCTTGTGAAGCGCAGCGTCACTGGAGTCTTCCAGCGTTGCGTCGAGCCAGAAAAAGGAGTGGCAATCCTCAAAGACATCCACCAAGGCGAATGCGGCCATCACGCAGCCTCAAGATCCCTCGTGGCCAAGGCTTTCCGCCACGGTTTCTTCTGGCCGACTGCCTTGGAGGATGCTAAAGAAATAGTCAAGAGCTGCAGAGGATGTCAAGTTTTTAGTTCCAAGCAACACCTGCCGGCTTCTGCCCTCAAGACCATTCCCCTTACTTGGCCTTTTGCCGTCTGGGGACTGGACATGGTGGGCCCTTTCAAGACAGCCCGCGGCGGCCTGACACATCTACTTGTTGCTGTGGACAAGTTCACAAAGTGGATTGAAGCAAAGCCAATCAAGAAGCTGAATGGGCCGACTGCCGTAACATTCATCACCGACATCACCACTCGATACGGCGTGCCACACAGCATCATCACCGACAACGGCACGAACTTCGCCAAAGGAGCACTGGCACGTTTCTGCGCGACGCAGGGCATCCGACTGGACTTAGCGTCCGTTGCCCACCCGCAGTCAAACGGCCAGGTCGAGCGAGCAAATGGACTCATCCTCTCCGGCATCAAGCCCCGACTGGTTGTACCACTGGAGCGATCGGCCGGCTGCTGGCTCGAAGAGCTGCCGGCTGTCCTCTGGAGTCTGCGCACTACACCCAACAAGTCAACCGGCTTCACTCCATTCTTCCTTGTGTACGGTGCCGAGGCTGTCATCCCAACAGACATCGAGTTCGACTCGCCTCGGATCACCATGTACACGGAGGAGGAAGCCAAAGAAGCAAGAGAAGACGGCGTCGACCTACTGGAAGAAGGCCGGCTGTTAGCCCTCAGCCGGTCCGCCATCTACCAGCAAGGGCTGCGCCGCTACTACAACCGCAAGGTCAAGCCAAGATCCTTCCAAGAGGGCGACCTTGTGCTCCGGCTGATCCAGCGAACAGCCGGCCAGCACAAGCTCTCGGCCCCTTGGGAAGGCCCTTTCGTCGTCAGCAAGGCACTCGGCAACGACTCCTACTACTTGATCGACGCGCAAAAACCAAGAGCACGCAAGAGAGACGACTCCGGCAAGGAGTCAGAGCGACCATGGAACGCAAACCTCCTAAGACGATTTTACAGCTGAAAAGCAGTATGTATCACGCTACCCTTTTTGTATTAAGTACAAACCAACAGGCCCCCCGAACAGTACTCGGGGACTGCCTTTTATTTTTCTATGAATGACGAGTGTCATATCCTTGAATGTATTATTACATTTCGAATTCTTGTCCGGCACCGGGTTCGACTAGTCGGCCCGGGGACTGGCCGCCTTGAGCTATATTGAAAGTTCTTCCTGAAGTCAGCAAAGTAGTGCGCCGGCTCCCAAGTCCTCTCTTGTTGAAAGTCGCAGCTCAAAGAACTGACTGTCCGACTAGCAAGAGAGAAGACAGAAAGGCCGCCCACACGAAAAATGGCTAAGGAACTACGAACCTATATAGCAAGAAGACGGCCTCAAAACATGCCTGCCGGCTACTAGAACAGCCGGCTTCCTAAAAAACTTAGCTTTAGTCCAGCAGAGCTAAAGCACTTCCCCCTCCCCAATCGGCCAGGCACCCCCCCGGCTACAGATTGCAGAGCAACTGTTTGACTGGGGAGGCGGCAACCAAGGGAGGGCGGCAAAGGAAAAAGCAGAATGACAAAAAAGCAAAAAGTACAAGGAAAGGCCAATTGCATAAGTTATATATACATAAAGCCCCCAACAGGCAGCAACAGACATAAGTTTGAATACACCCAGTGGGTGGAATTGTGCAGACTTAACCAAACATTGTTCAAAAGTAACAAGACAGGAAAACAAAAGAAAGAAGACTAGGGCGCGACATGAAGGCCGAGTTGGTCGGTGAAGGCGACCTCGCCGGCTGAAGGAATGGCCACCTAGCTGGTCCCGACATGACCACCTCCTGCGGCAGGAGGCGTGGAGGCGCGCGGCGTAGTGCTGGAGGAGCGGTCAAGCTGAGGCTGGTCGGCTGCTCCACCAGCCGGCTCGGCGTCCTCACCCTCCTCCTCCTCCTCTCCGCCCTCGTCGCTGGAGTCAATCTCCTCCGCCGAGTCCTCGCCGTACGCCGGGTCCAGCCCGAACCACTCTTCCGGCTGGGCGACTCCATTGTCGTCCACCTCGGGGGCGAAGACGCTGGTGTCGGTGTAGTCGGCGATCGCCGAAGCCCGCCGGATGATGGCCGGCCGCGCCGGCTCCAGCTCCGTGTCGGCTTGCTGCCGCCAGGTAGCCAGCTGCTCCAGGTTCTGGCCGGGATACCAGGCCTTGACAAACTCCAGCGCCCGCCTGGCGCCGGAGCGAGCCGCCGAGGCCTTCCAAGCCTCGAAGCGGCCGACTGCCACCTCCAGCCAGTCGGCGGTCCGACTGGGGGTGCGAGGGACCGCTTGGCCAGGCCAGAGGGCGGCCAAGACCTGCGCCCCGGCACGCTAAAGCTAGCGGAGCAGCCGGTGAGCCGGCTGGATGTGAGCCTGCGCCAGGAGCTGTTCCTCCAGCGAGCGGCCGGCGGTTGGCGAGATCTCGAAGTCGGCCTGCCTCTTCGCTTGGCGACGGGCCTCGATGGCCTGGTTGGCGGCAGTCGAATAGCCAGGGAAATACTCTGCACGAAGAAGAAAGGAAGAGAAGAACACCAAAATCAGAAAACAAGCCAAAGTGGCAGATGGCAAGAAAGGACGAAGAGATAGACGGCTTACCGTCAACCAGATCCTCGATCTGGCCATAGCCGGAGACCAGAGTCTGCCTGGCCTCTGCCCAGCCGGCCGCCTCCGTCTCGAACTCGGCCTGGAGAGTGGCCTCGCGGTCCTGCGCCGCCTTCAGTGCCGCCTTGTGGCTTTCCTCCTGGTCGGCCAGCTTCTTGACCAGGCGGTCGCGCTCCTGGACCAAGGCGGCGAGCTCGGCATCCTTGTCACGAAGAGCAGTCTGGGACTCCCCCAGCTGTGCCCTCAGACCGGCGTTGGCCGCTGCAGGAACGGAAGAAGAAGAAGAACAATAAGAAAATCGTCAAGGAAGATCTGAGCCGACTGCTCAGCAGTCGGCCCGAATCTCGGGGACTACACCCAGTGGGTGCGCTGACGCGCCCCCACATGACATAAAGATCAAGTCACATACCTCGGCTCTCAGTAAGGTCGGCGGTCTTCTGAGTCAGCTCCCGAGCCTGGGAGTTGAAGGCGGCCGCTCGGAGGTTGTGGTAGTCCTGCAAGACGGACAGAAGACCGAAGTGAGAACAAAAACAGCAAAGACAAAACCTCCAAGAAGTTCCAAGCCGCCTGCTCAGCAGCCGACTCGGAACTCGGGGACTACACCCAGTGGGTGCGCTGACGCGCCCCCACGAGAGAAATCAAGATCAAGAAGAGAAATCAAGATCAAGAAAGAACAAGATGGGAATACTAACCCGGATGGCTGCCCGCGTTGCAAGGAATTCGTCGGTGAACTGCCTCAGCGCCGCGGCTTGGCTTTGGAGCCGGGTCCGGACGTCTTGTGCAGCGACGTTCACCACGGTTATCCCTCCGCCTGGCGTCCACCCCGAGGTAGCGCTGGCCGCCTCCGCGTCTCGGGCCGACGAGCTGGAGCCCACGGCCGGCTGTGGCTCCGACGCGGCCTTCTGCGGCTCCGACGCGGCCTTCCCTGCATGCCGGCTTGGCGGAATCTGGACCGCCACCTCAGCCCTCGCGGCCGGCTCGCCCTCTGCCGACTGTGCGGGTGACGGCTCAGGCCGGCCGCCTTGGGCCGCCCCAGTTGGCGGGGTCGGCTCCGGCGCCTTCTCCAAGATGATGACGTCGTCGCCGCTTCCCCCCCCCCCCAGCCATGGCTGGTCGCTGCTGGCTCCCCCTGGCGAGGGCTCCGTGTCCCCAGGCGCCATGGTGCGCAGGGGGGTGACCATCAAAACCTCCCCTGCCGCCGCCGCGGCCTCAGCCTCTGCCTGCGCCTTGGCTGCGGCCTCGGCGAGCGCCTTCGCCGCCTCCTCCTCCCGAGCCGCCTCGGCGGCGGCTGCCTTCCGTGCCTCCGCCTCCCGTGCCTCCTGCTCCTCCCGCGCCTCCCGCGCGTTCCTTTCCGTCGCCTCCTGGAGGTCGGCGCGGGGGTCCACGCGGCGGGTGGTGCTCCCAGAGCCCCTTGGCAACTCGACGACGGAGCCGGCGGTCGCCCGCTCAAGCGACAGCGGAGCCCTAATCATTGGAGGAGAAGACGAGAGTTCAAGAACCACCAAAGAAAGAAAGAGAGTACATAGAGAAAGAGAACTTACGCCGACACGGTCTGCGGCTGCTTCACCACTTTGCGGAAGCGAGCCGCCTTCACGGCCGCCTCTTCCCGCCTGGTGGCTACCGCCCCGCCCCTGGGCTTCTTCGTTCAGCTGCCGAACAAGCCCTGGGCGGCGCGACGCTTCTGGCCTCTACCCCGAGCAGGCTGCGCGCCGGAGGAGCCTGCGCCGCGTCCGGATGCCGGCTGACGGCGCGGGACAGCTTCGGCTTCATCCTCGTCCGGCCAGTCGTCGAAGGTAGTAGTGAACCCAGAGCCGCCTGCTTCGTCGCCGGCTTGGCCACCGGCCGGCTCGATGGCGTCGTCCATATGGACCGCCCCCAGGTCGGGGTCCTCCAGGTCGTGTTCGGTCCGGTCGGGGACGAAGCGACGCTCCGCGTCTGACCTGCTGGCCGGCCGAAGCAGAGGGCTCTGTCGAAGAACAAGCCGACTAAGTTAGAGTCAGCCCAGAGGAACTCGGCAACAAGGCTGAGAGAGAGAGAGAGAAAGAGAGACAAGGAGAGCATACCGTAGGCGGAGGATTGGCACGACTATATGGCTCCTTGCCGAATTGCCACTCCTCAGAGAGTTGGCAGTTGGCGAGGTAGTTCACCATGTAGGCGACCTCGTGCTGCGGCATCTCCTTGGTGCACATTCAGCTTGGATCGAGCTGGCCACTCATCTGACAGATCAGATGAGGCCGGCTTTGGAGCGGAAGGACCCGGCGCGTGACGAACACAGCCAGAAGATCGGGCCCCGTTAGGCCCTCCGACTGGACCATCACCCGCAGTCGGGCGATGGCGGCGTTTCCAACCGGCGACAGCGTCACCGCCCGGAAGGACCACTGGGGCAGCCTGCCCGCCGGTGGGCCAGCTACGTAAGCCGGCAGGTTGATGTAGTCTCCCCGTGGAGCGATGTTCCGCACATAGAAGTATGACTTCTGCCACTTCTTCACCGATTGGATCAGCGTGATGATGGGGAAGGGGTTGTCGGCGCCCGATCTCCGCGACGCGATGAAGGCGCCAGTATGAGCCGGCACGCCCCGCATGCGCGTGCCCAGCTTCGACTGGAAGAACTTCCCCCAGAGCTCGAGGGTGGGGAGGACGCCGAGATAGCCCTCGCACAGGGTGACGAAGGCGGCCAGCAGCACCACCGCGTTGGGGGTGAGATGGTGCGGCTGGAGCTGATAGAATTCGAGCCAGGAGCGGAAGAAGGCGCTCACTGGCAGGCCGAAGCCGCGCAAGAAGTGCGAGCGGAAGACCACCCGCTCGCCCTCCCGCGGCCTCGGCGAGATTTCCTTCGCCGGCGCAAGGCGGACCTCCACTTTGTCCGCGCCGGGCAGCCGCCGCGTGTCGCGGAGGAAGTCGACGTGGTCGTCATGGACGATGGAGCCGTCCCAATCCCCACCAAGCTGCTCTACGGCGGGAGGCATGGCGAGAGCTAGCACGGCGGCGGAGGAGCGTGCGGCGAAAGGGCGCGGCGGCGAGGCGCTGTCGCAAGAACGAGCGAGGGAAGAAGACGGTGGAAGTAGGAGGAGCGTGCGAGGGCCTGCCGCCCTCCACCTCCCCCTACTTATAGCCTCACGAGGCCGAAGAGGCCGGACGTGGGGGGGGAGACGTGGGATTAACTGCGCCCACTCCCCCCACGTCTCGCGATTATAGCGCATACATGCGAGCCGAAACTGCCGCACGGAACGTGCGGGCGGTTTCGGGATACAAAGGATCCGCGCCTGGGCCGGGGTGCGGACGTGGCGGGCCCCCTTCCTGCGGCGACGTCCCGTCACGCGCGTGGGCTGGCAGGCTTTCCGGCCACGTGGCTCGCCAACGGCCCGTGGCCGGCCCGCGGCCCGGTGCACGTACCAGCGGGTTCCCGCCCTCCGACTCCAGAAGATTACGACTCAGGCGGCGCGCCTAACCAAGGCCGGCTCCCAGCTGCCGGCTTGTCACGATAGGAAGCTGATCGAGCTTCTCGAATCCCACTCCACCTCGAAGCCCAATCAGCTTCGGGGACTACTGTCGGAGTAAATGGCCACGGGTAGCCTAACCGACTACCCCTGGTTCTTCTAAAAAAATTATCAGGCCTTCGGGCCTCCAAGCATTCCGAGCATTGGGCCGCCTTCCCTGGCCGGCTACCACTAAAGCCGACTCCCGGAGGCCGACCCAGCCTCACCAGATCCTCCCCAGGACGACTACGGGGTGGCTGACTCCTAGGAGCCGGCCGAGACCGCAACCACTCCGAACCACTCCCACATAACGGCGACGTGACGGGGTGTGGCCACAGTGCGGCCCACTACCCCCGAAGCCCGAGGCGGGCATGGCTACAGGAGGCCGTACGGGACGGCCGTCTCCCGTGCGGCTCGGCACTGTAGTCACGCTAGCCTCGACGTCATCCACGACTCACTCCTGCACGGCCCAAGGACTGCGGGCCCCTTCAGCCAGAGAGAGGCGTGAAGGCGGCCCGGCCTTTCCCAGTCGGCCAAGAGCATAGCCGGCCTCCAGAAGCCGGCTACTCCCTTCCCCGAAGCAGGAGCCCCATTAAGGAGACAAGATGAGGTAAGGCTACAGTGATAGCCCCCGAGGCGGCCCACTGTAGCCACGCTTACCTCGACAAAGCCCTCGTCATCACAGGCGAGGCCACAGTAAGCAGCCGCCGACAAGACCCTAGGCGGTGGGGCCGGCCTGTCGATCAAGTAGCCGGCAGCCGACGGGACCCACCAGCCGGCGGGACCCAGCAGCCGGCGGAGAGGCCGGCGAGCGTAGACACTGACGGCTGGGACCAGTTCCCAGTCGGATTACCATTGTACCCCCGGGGGGTAGGCCTATATAAACCCCCCGGAGCACCCATGCAAAGGGTTCGCACCCAAGCATAGTTGGCCTCTGAGCATAGAGTTGCCCTCTAAGCGTAGCACCCACACCATAGATAGAGAGAAGCAAGAGCTAGCCTTGTTCTTCTTCTCCCTTGATCTCAACAGCTCTAGGAGCGATTGTAGCTACCTTTTATCGATCTAGTGATCATGCGGAGACCCCGCAGAGCAGGACTAGGGGTGTTATCCCCTCGGAGAGCCCCGAACCTGGGTAAGATTCGCCGGCGTGCATGCCTTCGCCTCATCCCGTTTCCAGGCACCGGCGACGTTTTATTGGCTCCCACAATGATAAGCCATCCCTTGGCATATGTCGCACGAACCACCCGACAGAGATAGATCAAGACGCCTCATTGGTCTTTCACAGAGTACGTACCTTGACAAGATATTGAAGAAGTTCAATATGGATCAGTCCAAGAAGGGGTTCTTGCCTGTATTGCAAGGTGTGCAATTGAGCACGGCTCAATGCCCGACCACGGCAGAAGATAGAGAAAAGATGAGTGTCATCCCCTATGCCTCGGCCATAGGGTCTATTATGTATGCCATGCTGTGTACCAGACCTGATGTAAACCTTGCCGTAAGTTTGGTAGGAAGGTACCAAAGTAATCCTGGCATGGAACACTGGACAGCGGTCAAGAATATCCTAAAGTACCTGAAGAGGACTAAGGATATGTTTCTCGTTTATGGAGGTCATGAAGAGCTCGTCGTAAAGGGTTACGGCGACGCTAGCTTCGACACAGATCTGGATGACTCGAAGTCACAAACCGGATACGTGTATATTTTGAATGGAGGAGCAGTAAGCTGGTGCAGTTGCAAGCAAAGCGTCGTGGCGGGATCTACATGTGAAGCGGAGTACATGGCAGCCTCGGAGGCAGCACAGGAAGCAGTCTGGATGAAGGAGTTGATTACCGACCTAGGGGTGATTCCCAACGCGTCGGGCCCGATGACTCTCTTCTGTGACAACACTGGAGCTATTGCCCTTGCGAAGGAGCCCAGGTTTCACAGGAAGACCAGGCATATCAAGCGTCACTTCAACTCCATTCGTGAAAGTGTTCAAAATGGAGACCTAGATATTTGTAAAGTACATACGGACCTGAATGTAGCAGATCCGTTGACTAAACCTCTCCCTAGAGCAAAACATGATCAACACCAGGACGCAATGGGTGTTCGATTCATCACAATGTAACTAGATTATTGACTCTAGTGCAAGTGGGAGACTGTTGGAAATATGCCCTAGAGGCAATAATAAATGGTTATTATTATATTTCTTTGTTCATGGTAATTGTCTATTGTTCATGCTATAATTGTGTTATCCGGAAATCGTAATGCATGTGTGAATACATAGACCACAACGTGTCCCTAGTAAGCCTCTAGTTGACTAGCTCGTTGATCAACATATAGTCATGGTTTCCTGACTATGGACATTGGATGTCATTGATAACGGGATCACATCATTAGGAGAATGATGTGATGGACAAGACCCAATCCTAAGCGTAGCTCAAAGATCGTGTAGTTCGTTTGCTAGAGCTTTTCCAATGTCAAGTATCTTCTCCTTAGACCATGAGATCGTGCAACTCCCGGATACCGTAGGAGTACTTTGGGTGTGCCAAACGTCACAACGTAACTGGGTGACTATAAAGGTACACTACGGGTATCTCCGAAAGTGTCTGTTGGGTTGGCACGGATAGAGACTGGGATTTGTCACTCCGTATGACGAAGAGGTATCTCTGGGCCCACTCGATAATGCCTCATCATAATGAGCTCAATGTGACTAAGGAGTTAGTCACGGGATCATGCATTGCGGTACGAGTAAAGAGACTTGCCGGTAACGAGATTGAACAAGGTATTGGGATACCGACGATCGAATCTCGGGCAAGTAACATACCGATTGACAAAGGGAATTGTATACGGGATTGATTGAATCCTCGACATCGTGGTTCATCCGATGAGATCATCGTGGAACATGTGGGATCCAACATGGGTATCCAGATCTCGCTGTTGGTTATTGACCGGAGAGGCGTCTCGGTCATGTCTGCATGTCTCCCGAACCCGTAGGGTCTACACACTTAAGGTTCGGTGACGCTAGGGTTGTAGAGATATGAGTGTGCGGAAACCCGAAAGTTTTTCGGAGTCCCGGATGAGACCCCGGACGTCACGAGGAGTTCTGGAATGGTCCGGAGGTGAAGAATTATATATAGGAAGTCAAGTTTCGGCCACCGGGAAAGTTTCGGGGGTCACTGGTATTGTACCAGGACCACCAGAAGGGTCCCGGGGTCCACCGGGTGGGGCCACCTATCCCGGAGGGCCCCATGGGCTGAAGTGGGAAGGGAACCAACCCTTAGTGGGCTGGGGCACCCCCCATGGGCCTCCCCCCTGCGCCTAGGGTTGGAAACCCTAGGGTGGGGGGCGCCCCACTTGCCTTAGGGGGCAAGTCTCCCCGCTGGCCGCTGCCCCCCATGTAGATGGGTTCCAGGCCGGCGCCCCCCCCCCCTCCCGGGGGCCTATATAAAGGGGGGAGGGAGGGCAGCAATACTACAGCCTTTGGCGCCTCCCTCCTCCCCTGCAACACCTCTCCCTCTCGCAGAAGCTTGGCGAAGCCCTGCCGAGATCCCGCTACATCCACCACCACGCCGTCGTGCTGCTGGATCTCCATCAACCTCTCCTTCCCCCTTGCTGGATCAAGAAGGAGGAGAACGTCGCTGCTCCGTACGTGTGTTGAACGCGGAGGTGCCGTCCGTTCGGCACTCGGTCATCGGTGATTTGGATCACGGCGAGTACGACTCCATCAACCCCGTTCATTGGAACGCTTCCGCTCGCGATCTACAAGGGTATGTAGATGCACTCCTTTCCCCTCGTTGCTAGTATACTCCATAGATGGCTCTTGGTGATGCGTAGAAAATTTTAAAATTCTGCTACGAACCCCAACAGTTGAATGCTCTCCACTGGCTACCATCTACGAGGTGTCTCAGCCTCGGGTCATCTCCATCGTCGGGCTTCTTCCTCTCCGCGTGCCATCGCATGAGCTTTGCTTCCTTAGGATCTACGAAATACCACTGCAGACGGGGAGAGTGATCGGGAAGTACCATACAACTTTCTGAGGAGCTTTCTTTCCTGCCTTCTTGTATCGAGAAACATTGCACACTTGACAACTGGTTTTTTCTGCATGCTCCCCCCGATAAATGATGCAATCGTTGATGCATGCGTGGTACCTAATGTGCGGCAAATCAAAAAGGCAAACGATTTTCTTGGCCTCCTCGACACTAGTAGGACACAGGTTCCCCGCGGGAAGAACTTTATTATGTAGAAACTTCAAATGCTCATTGAGGCTTTTGTCTGTCCATTTGTTTTTGGCCTTCGTCTTTAGAAGTTCGAGCGTGAAACCCAAGCGGGTCACCTCAGGATCGCAACCGTCATACAATGGAGTCCCCGAGTCTACTTCAAGTTGCGCCAGCTTGGCCTCCTCTCTAGAAGCAGCTCTCTCGCTAGTCGTACTCTTGCGAAGGAGGTCTCGAACATGAGGGTCCTGCACGACTGCACTTAGTAGCGTCGAAGACTGCGGTGTGACCGCCGCCTCTTCTCCGCCGCCATGTTCGGACCCTTCTTCGCCATGTCCGGAATCTTCTCCGCCGCCGTCATCATTTCCAGACTCTTCCCCGCCGTGTTGTCTGGCGCCATCGTCTTCTTGTCGATTGGTCATCTCTTCGTCTAGCCCCATGTCGTTATTCCCTGCCATGTGGACGTCCTCATCATCATCTTCTTCTTTACTTATCCACTGAGTATAGCCATCCATGAAACCATTCATCAGCAGGTGCGCCTTCAAAGTGCCACGATCAAAAGGGTCCAAAGGACTCATTCCTTGCATCTTGCACATGGACATCTAATCCTAGTCCGATTATTTGCATACATGTCTATCACCGCGGATTGCATGTACCGCTCCACCTTCCATCCACTCACCTTCATGACCGACTGCACGATATAACAAGCAAAAGGGTTATGAAATAAATAATGCATGCTTCAAAGTCATATATATATAATTTTGGCATGACCTTGCCTAAAAATAGGACATATGAGTTTGCTCGAAATTCACCGAAACAGAAATAAATCGACATTTCGGCAAAACATAAGCAACTCAAGGGCATGTCACTAGCACAAATCTCTCCATATATATATATATATATATATGTATATATATATATATATATATATATATATCCCAAACACACATATTCTCATTCACACACATATTACCATTTTTGAAATGAACAACTTTTTACTCACCTATATATATATATCTCCCAGAGAGACTGAGAGCACGCGGTTAATTAGATGATGAGAGAGAACGATCGACAGAGCACGTGTGGTTGGCTAAATAGCTAGCTAGATCTAGTTGTTGGGGAGGAGAGGTGAATCTAGCGAGCTAACTAATGGAGAGGGGTTATGGTGGATGGGGGCATTAATGGGGGAGAGAAGAGAGGTGTAGGAGAAAGAGAGAGGCCATTTATGGGGGAGGGTGTCATTAATGAGGAGAGAAGAGAGGTAGGAGGAAGAGAGAAGAAGAGAAACAATGGTGGAGCTAGAGTGAAGAGGGGGAGAGGGGAAAGGAGGGGGGGAGAGAGGGCAAAGTGGGGGAGAGGAGGGGAAGGGGTGGAAAAGGTGGCACCAGCTGCAACTAGCAGTAGCGCTGCTTTGCGAAAAGCGCTGCTGCTATTGGACTTAATAGTAGCGCTTTCCAAGAAAAGGCTACTACTAAGTGGGGCCCACTAGCAGTAGCGGCGCCCTAAAACCGAGCACTGCTACTAAACTGTTAGTAGTAGCGCTTTTTCTGTACACCGCTACAACTACAAAAACCGTCGGTGGCCTCGTCTGGTCCCACGTATTAGTAGCGCGTTTCTGTTCGGCAGCGCTACTACTATGGAGTTACTAGTAGCGCTTCCCAGGAAAAGCGCTACTGCTAAATAGCAGCAGCGTCTACTTCTTTCCAGCGCTACTACTATGATACTGTGTATAAGTGTTTTCCTAGTAGTGTTTATGTGTTTCGTCCACAAAGGAGTCATCTTGACCAAATATAATCTGATGAAAAGGAATTGGGTTGGTAATCCCAGGTGCTGTTTTGCGATCAAAATGGAATGATTAAACACCTCTTTCTCGAATGTCCACTTGCAAAATTGTTATGGCGATCCATTCATATAGCTTTTAACGTTCATCCTCCAATAAGCATTAACACGTTATTTGGGACGTGGCTTAATGGAGTAGACATACACATTGCTAAACATATTCGGAAAGGGATATGTGCTTTATTATGGGCTATATGGAACACTAGAAATGATAAGATTTTTAATGGGACAACATTCACTAAATTTTTGCAGGTTATCTATAGAGCTACAGCGTATGTGGTCGTTACTCACTCATGCGGAATACAGGGAGCTTATGGTTATTGGGTGCAACCGCTGGGAGACAGTAGCACGGGCTATCTTCAGCCGATTTGGATGGCGAGCTAATAATAGGCTAGGTGTGTAGGCATCGTAGCTTGTTCTTGATCGCTAGATGTGGCGCTTTACAGTTTGATTTTATCTTTTTTGCTCAGGATTTTGAGCTTCCTTGGATTGTAAGACTTTGTTCAGACTTTGTTGCGATTTCTAATAATATGGCTGCATGCATCGACTGATACAGAGGCCAGATGTGATCCTCCTTTTCAATTTTTTTACCAATAACCCACTTATATCCTACTATAACTGCTTGTAAAGCCCACATAAAGCTCTTGCAAAACTGAGAAGGGTTTTTGTCATGATAACACATGATATTACGGTTCCTAGTATTATGTTTGCTATGTACTTCCCTCCTCCAGAGGGATCCCTCTCCTGCTATGTATCTCTTAACCTAAGACGCAATCAAGCAAATGTTCATATCTTGCAAGCTAGACATGACTTAATAAGAGTAATCTTTCGACGGTAAAGGGTTTACCCCCGCTTTATATTATAAAGCAAACATCCGATACAACCAGCTCGCTGGGGCCGCAACACAGATAAGCCCAAACGAAAAACAAGAAAAATAAAGAGAAATAAGTGCAGACACCAGCAGATCAACGAAGAAAGGAAGACCGGCAACCGCTGCACCCTCCGAAGAAGAACCACCACGCTCCCAGCAACCCGAAGCGTCGCGCACCAAGCAACACCTTCAAGAAGGGATGAGACGTCGCCGCCGCTGTTACCGGAACAAATTTTAGGGTTTCCCTCGGTACGCGGGGGATAGTGGGGAAGGGATATACCGACACCCCTCAGGAAGGTCCGACGGTGCCCGTAGGCATCACCGCATCGGTGCCGGACAAGCCAACAAACAAGGATTTCTCCTGATGCACAACCACCACCACCACCCCAGGCACATCGAAATGCACCTTCCCATCAGCCGCCCACCAGCCCGTGCCACCATGGTTACCGGACCACCCTCGCTGCCTCTCTGGAGCTACCAACACGAGACCAGGAGAGAGAAAGGAGACACCGGCCACGAGAGCGACCACAACTCGACCGGAGGGAGGGGACAGCCTCCACCGCCGCAATGGAGCCGACCGGACGCGGCGACGAGGACTTGTCGGGCCCCGACGGCCCGGCCGGGCCCACTTGGACCCGGACAGTCCTGTCACCACGCTGCAACTAGCCGACCGACGAAGTCCTCACCGCCCGCAGACCGACGCAACCTCGCCGCCGAACGTCGAGCCACCGGCCCTCCCCAACCTAGATGGGCCCAAAAGGGCCAGGATCTGGGCTGGGCGGGCGCCGCCGGCCACCAGCGCCACCGTGCCGCCCCACGGCCAACGGGCGCACCGTTGCGTTGAGAGCCACAATGGCCTGCGGCACCGCCGCCGTCGGGCCACACCGACGCCGGCCGAAGGGCACCGCCACCAGCCACCACCGTCCGAGCAGGCGGGGCCGCGCGCGAGAAAGGGCAGACCCGCGGCCTCCAGCACCACGCGAGCAAGGCCTGGCGGCGCTCGCTGGTGGCAACGGGAGGAGGGAGGACCAAGGGGGGAGCGCTGGAGGGGAACGGGGAAGGAGCCCCCGGTCGTCTTGCTCGGGGAGGCGACGCGGGGGGGGGGGTATGGGGGAGGGAGGGGAGGGGTGGGGGAACGGGAGATGGCTAGCAGCGATGGCGGGCTCCGGCCGCGATGGCCGGTCCGTGCAGGGGAACCGGCGGCGGCGCGGGAACCCTAGAAGGGAGGGCTGGTTCGCTCAACCTCTAGCTAATAACACTTCCCAAGAGTAATCTTTCCTAAATAAGAAGCTTGCCTCTCCATCGAGCAATCCTAGTTAGGAATTTATCAATCAGAAATTGTAAGTCCTCGGTGTAGTCGGTTTCCCAAGTATTTAATGAAAAACTCAGTGACCACACACTGGAAAATATATACAAAAAACCTAACTCCTCTCACTTCAATGGGGCGACCCATTTCGTCCGCCCGCGTCCGTTTGGGTCGGCGCGAACAAAAGTGACGGCCCAACGCGCCGACCCAAACTCAAATCGTGTCCGTCTGGCGTCCGCGCCGACCCATTTCCGGCCCAAAATTGCGCCTGGAATGCGTCGGCGCGGACGCGAAGCGGACGCGCCGCTCGTCTCCTCGCCGTCCGCCGCGTCCCCACCTAGCGGCCACCCAACCGCCACCGGTCGTCTTATTTATGACGACCACCGACAGCAGGCCCACGCGTCAGCCAGTGCGCGCATCCTTTTTTAACCACGCGTGCGGCGGGGTCGGCCTCATCCACTTCTCCTGTCCACATCTGGCCCCCACCACTCCCTTTGCTTCCTCGCCGGCGACCGCAAACCCTAGCACGCGCCATGTGCCTCTTCGGCAGCAGCAATGGCAAGGGCAAGGGCACCCCCGGCGCCTCGTCATCTCGTGCTCCCCCTCCCCCTCCACCGCCGGCGCGTTTCCGCCCTGAACGCCGGCGCCTGCACATCCCGGTGCACCAAGCGCGGTGGCACTGGGAGTACATGCAGCCACTCCCCTACCCCGACGTGACGCTGCCGCACCGTTGGCATTTGGATCCAAACCGGATCCCTGTGCCGGCGGTTCCAGCGGGCGCACGACGACGAGGTGCGCCGGCGTCGCGCGCTGCTCACGCCGCCGACTCTCATAACTGGGAGGCTTGGTTCGCCCTCGAACACGAGGAGCAACGGCGCTCGGGTGTCGACGCCGTCCCGCCGCCGTTTCCACCGCCGCCCCCGGAGGTAGAGCCGGAGGACATGGAGGCGGAGGCGAAGTGCCAAGCCGCCCTCGAGGAGGCTCTGCAGCACGCGCTGGAGGCTAGCCGCATCGAGGAGGACGCACACTGGGATGGGCTGGAGCAAGCCCTTGCCCTGTCGGCGGCGGGGGACTCCGTCCACACCCCTCTCTTCGTGCCGCCACCTCCACCGTCGCCGCCCGTCCAGCCCAAGCCGGAGCCGTCGCGTAAGCGCTCCCCGCCTCCACCCACTTGGCCGGAGGAGGCCTACTCGTGGACGGGCCAGTACCGCGAGTGGGTGAGCGCGCCTCCCGTCCACTTCGTTGCGACGCCGGAGGAGGAGGCGGCTCACCTCGAGCGATGGAAGGAGCACTGGCTCCGCCAGGAGCAGGCCGACGGCGAGGAGCAGATGCGCTACGAGGCCATGCTCCAACGTGACGCGGAGGCGCTCCGGCTCGAGGAGGAGGAGGAGGAGAGCGCGCGGCTTGCCGCAATGCCGCCGCCCCAGCAGACGCCGGAGGAGGCTGCCCTGGTAGCGTACCAGACGGCGTTCGGGTGGGCTGGCCCTGCTCCGGTCTTCATCGACCTCACCGACGACGACGGCGGCGTGGAGGGCAAGGGCAAGGGCAAGGCCAACGACGTCTAGGGCAGCGTGCGGGGCGGCAGCAGGCGGGCGCAGACTTTCTTAATGTTCATTAGATTTAGGTGGACTTTGGCCGGCGTTTGACCGGCCACTTTATGTTTAATTATGTTTATTTCGTGCAACTTGTTTTTTTTTTCACGCCGGCACATTTGGGTCGGCCTCCCCGTTGGGCGGTCAAGCCGACCCATTTTAAAATGTGGACGCGCACGTCCGCCTGGCCGACCCAAACGGACAAAAAGCGGACAAAGCGCGCGTCCGTTTGGGTCACCCCGTTGGAGTTGCTCTAAAACTTGTTCAGAACAAATTAATAATCATTTGGGGTTCAAAGCTGCCTTACTGTCATTCTCTAAAAACAGAAAGGTATCATCAGCATATTATAAACACATAGCACCACCAATAACCAACCGAGGACACAATCCTCTAATTAGGCCGCCACCTTGGGTCCCTTTCACCAAGCCGAGTACATTTGTTTCTTTCGTAGTGTACATGTGTTTGTCACAAAAATGCTAGACTTACGTAACCTGGTATGTAAAGTTAATTAGGTTCTTTCCTTAACCCTAAACTAATCGCCCCTCTGATTTTTACCGGGTGGGCCTGGGCCTATTTACCTTTCAACCAAATCAGACCAGGTCATCTTTTACATAGGTTACGTAAAAATCTTTACGTAGATGTAGCAAAGCTCGTGTTTCTCACGTGGTGTACATGTGTTTTGTTGCCTTGTTGGTGCACTTATTTCTGTTTAGTTCAATCTCCATTGTTTCTTGGCATTGAAAAAGAGACTAATATTAGTCCCTTTCCTTCTTTTCTTATCTAAAAAAGAGAAAAGAAAAAGAGACTAATATTGTTTCTTGTGCATGTATTACGGGGAGAGAAATATTGTTGAGGCCGTGAGATCACAATCGACGGTCCCAATCCCCGATCCCGTGAAAACCCTAGCCCCAAGTCCCCACGAAAAGGAAAATCGACTAATATTAGATTCATGAGTTCAGCCTCCATCAGATCACGACTCCGTTTCCCATCCCCAGCCACCGGCGCCCCGCAACCGCAATGGTATGTCGACCTGAGGGCTGAGGCACCGCATCCCTCTGCTCCTGCTTCCATGGAGACCATGCCAGAGCATCGGAGGCCAAAGCTATCCGACGCCGCCGCAGGAGGTGGCGAGGACTGGCTCAGCGCGCTGCCGGACGACCTCCTCATCCATATCCTCCTCAAGCTCCGGGACGCCCCCGTCGCCGCTCGGACCAGCGTCCTTGCCCGCCGCTGGCGCCGCATCTGGGCTCTCCTGCCGGAGCTCCATTTCCCCGATGGCACTGACCCTGACGGCATACGCGCCGCCCTCGCCGCCCATGATGCCCCGGCCCTCAGCCATCTCTCCGTTGCCGCCATCGAGGCCACCCCTGAATCCGTCGCGGCATGGCTCCCCATCGACGCCTGTCGCCTCTCCGGTGTCCTAGATTTCCAGAACAGGGGGAACATGGACGAGACCTCCGCCGCCTCTCCTTTGAAGCTGCCTTGCTTTCAGAACGCAACCAAGGTCGTGCTTGATCTAGATTCTATCGGCCTCACCCTGCCGCCTTCCGGCATATTTACCCGGCTCGCCGATCTGGTGCTGATTGGCATCCAGCTCCATGGTCCCTGTAGCCTCGGTGATGTTGTTTCTTCACCACGGTGTCCATCTTTGACGCGTCTTTGCGTTGGCAGTGTCAAGGGTCTGGAAGAGTTCACAATCCACTCAGAGTCTCTCCTAGAATTGGTGCTCAGTGGTCTCCCTGGCTTGCACCAGCTCAATGTCGTTGCGCTGGCTCTGAAAGACTTAGCAGTACGGAGTTGCTTCACTGATGCTCTCAATCGGAGTCAACACATTGCCAACATCTCAGCCCCTCAGCTGGTGACACTTGATTGGAAGAGTTCTTATGATCCTAGCTCTGTCCTGCTTGGCGAGATGTCACATCTCCAACAGCTGACAACGCAATATTTAATTGTATATGGACAATATATTTTTTCTGCACATAATCGTCATTGCTTGATGCTTCTGCAGCGTTTTGACCACATCAGCAGACTTGTTCTCTACCTTGTCTATGCACCGGTGAGTTTATTCTTATTTGAGTTATGCGATTATTGTAACATGCATTCTAGCAAGCCAATAGAGATTATAAGAAAACTTGGTGTTAAACTTAATTAAGAATATGTTATTTGGAATATCTAAGAAAACGTACAAAATTGAAAATTCACATCAATGCACACAAAATACTATCTAGCTAGTCACTTTGTAGAAAAATGAGATGTTTCTGTCGCTATCCTTATATGACCTCATGTGATCCAACAGCTTCAAGTCAACGGCCGATTCTTGATGGAGGAGATGACAAACTTTCCTAACATTACCAGCTTGACACTAAATGTAGTGGCATGTAGTCATTCCTTTGGAGCCAGCTCATTCCATGTTCTCAGTATGTCTAGTGGCGTAAGAGAGCTGGAGATTAGACTTGTCGACCTGCCGAGCGAACACGAGGTAACACTAATCTTAGTTTGTGGCAAATCCTAGTGACGAGTTGGCCTACTCTTGTTGATCAGGGTTAGATACTGACGTGTTGCTTATCAAGCTTGACGAATTAACATACTACTACTTGGGTTCGTGGCTTTGTAGTAAGTTTTGTTAGTAGAAAAGATTACCAGTCTGTTGGAAATGCCAAAATAAACTGATGGTGTCTTATTTTCAGCAAAGAAATTGGACCCTCCTTTGATCTTCTTCAGAAATAATAAAAAACTTCTTTTGTACGGGTTGACGATTGCACAATATATGACAGTTTGTGTAAGATTTATAATAATGTTGATTGTATGATTTCTTATATGCATAGAGCAATTATACTTTCTGCAATTTGCTGGCTCCAAATTAATTTATCTTTTTTTTGTAAATTTTGTTTTGGACATATTTAAGAGTATCCATGCAGTCTAATTATTTCTTAGTTTCATTCATCTTTCTTATCTCTAGCTGATATGCCTCTTGTTTCAGGCACTCGCTTCTGCGTGCCAATCAGGTTGCATTTGTGCCAAGCCATCAATCTGGGAAACCGAGGAACTCGTCCTCCATTGCCTCGAAGAAGTAGTAATCAGTGGCCTGAGAGGAACTGAACATGAACTCGCTTTTGTGAAAAGGTTATTCAACTGGACAACAGTGCTAAAGAGGATGACAGTAAATTTTCGTGTTTCAATGACTGAAAGCAAGGCCAAAGAGCTTCGCCAGCTGCTATTAAGTTTCTCTAGGCCAGGAATATGTATGAAATTCCTGCATCATTGGAAAGCTTGTTCATTTGACTAGGGCGCCAAATTTATCGCTTTGTAGTGGGGTTGTCGGTTCAGCGGAGCCTACTTTTCTGAGACTGAACTTGAGTAACTTGTGTCCACTATCTCTGAGACTGAACTTTTGTAACTTGTCTAATTCTAGAACTTGTTTTCAGTGTCTGTGAGACTGAACTATACGACTAACTTGTTTAAGACCTTTTCAGCATTTGTGAGGCTGATGTAATTTGTACAATCCTACTTCCAGCGATAATCATGATTGGACTGTGATCTTTGGCATGATGTGCTTCTCTTCTGCACCTTGTTTCTTCTGGTGTCCAGTAATTTTTAGATAAAAGGGGGTGTCTGGTGTCCAGTAATAAGCAGTTTGGTTGTCAAGATTTGGTTTTTAAGCCTTTTGTTTTAGCCTGTCACATATTTTCGTGTTTTCAGCACTCTTTTAATGGTTGGCCGTCTGTTTAATGGAAATGATACTGGAAGATTGTTTAGCCATAACATATTTGTGGTTTTGCTACAGAGGTGACATCAACAGAGCACACAATTATGATAAGTTGTATACCGGTTTTGCTGCATTTCCAGCTTGATTCTCGTCCCGTCTTCATTTAAGCTTGTGCTACAGGTTTATATTCAGATCCGGGGAAGTGTAAGTGTAGGATTACGATTAGCCTCTGTGATGCAAGTAGGTTAATGAGAGAGTTTGATAAGTTGCAGAGTTGACAATGGCCTCTATCACGTTGTGGATGTAATTGGAAATTATGGCCTCAACGGAGGGCCCGCACATTGGCCAACATGGTCAAATGAGTCTCCTCGTTAATATTGGTGGGCCAACATCGGAGTGGCAGAATGGAAATTATGGCCTCAACAATGGGCTCCGTATTGACCGGAACAGTCAACCAAGTCTCGTCGAGGTTGCATTGACGTGACGAATCATTGGGTCCTAGATGGAAGGGAACGGCGCAAAACGGCAAACTGACAGCAACTGGCAGACACGGCACACAAGGTAGGGGCATGAGTCACTTAGATCATAAGAGAAAAGACGAGCGCGAGAGAGAAAGAAATTAGACAAAAAGGTACGATATACTCACTTGGCGGTAGCATTTAGTTGTCATATTGCGCAGCTCTGGCTCCTCATTTTTACATATTCGAGAAAGGCCAGCTTCCCCAATTCCTCCGTTTTGGAACTTGGACGCCCGCCAGCTTCTCTATTTTGGCTCCGCGGAGTTAGGGCGAGAGAGTGTCACACCGAAGCAACTATTCTCTCTGTGGGTTTGTTGACAGCAAGGTGTGTGCTGAGACTTGTTCATGTAGGTGGTGTGTGAGCGTGTATGCAAAATTAATTCTGAAGAAAGTAAACTGTTTCTCTTAGCCGGTGCAAGTGATAAGATGCAGTCCTAGAGTCAAAATTCACACATATTTCCGGTCTAGATAACGTTAGTAAAAACCGGCGTTCTTTGCACTTCTTTCAGTGATGGAGTCATCAAATTATCTTTTTCATCTTTTTAGCATGCCTGTACCACCTCATCTCGTTCAAATAACACAACCAATGCATGAGTTATACTTCACTTTAAGGCACTAATCAACACGCTAGAATTATACCTATGATAAACACAAGCCCAAAGTGCGGCTACATTCTAAGACACAAATTAACACGCTACAAACACATGCCATAACTGCAAATTCGGGTCGTTGTAATGTGAACCATGTCCCGAGTGATATCAGTCTTGCACTTTGCAAGCCTCAACTGCTTTGCAGACTTGCAGTGTAGCTGATGATTCAGACTGTGCAGCAAGGATTTAGAACATAACACAGGGACTCATCTAGCCAATGTTCGGAACATTAGTCCTCAAGTACATTATTACCGGACATGCACCTCCATGAGGATAGTAGTCTAGTAGGGCATGCCATGCTTTAGCAGAAGCCAACCAGCATGGGTAGTGAATAAATGAAACACCCGGTATGTAACACAGAACATCATAACATGTTCCTGAAAATTAAACGGACATATATATGCCATGAACCAAAATTACAAAGCAAATAAGATAGCTTCATGTTCAAAACCTAACCAAATCCCATTTGCGCCCATGTTTCTAGTTTGTGGATTGAATTGAGAAGGTCTTAACTCAACGACTGAAACTTTTGATAAAGGTCCTCTGACAAAGCAGAAAATTAAAATTCATAGCAACGTTCCAAATGTTAATCTGACTCATCCGTATCTGAATACGAATAGTCTGACTGCTCAGAATCTGAATATGATCCTGTGGAAGTTTAAAAGGAAAGTGCAATTAGTTAGACTAGTGCCCCACTTGATTTTAATGTTGTGAAGCAAGAAGAACGTCATCATTTTAACAACAGAAAACAGATATCAAGTTTTGTCTTGCGTTTTACGTACTTGGTAGTTCAATTAGCTTGAAAAGCATACATTGATAAATTTAATAAATATATATGGGACTACTAATTTTTCTTTAAAAAATCACCGAGACTAGTAACTTGTCATGCTGTCAGAATACCTTTTTTTTCATGATTCATATCATTAACACATTTAGTTGTCCAATTAATTCAAAAAGCATAGCTAAACTTCAAACATACAAGGCATGGGAATGCAAAACTTCGAAATTTGGAAAGACTTATAGATTGACTTGCCCTCGGAAGACCAATTTCCTTCCTTAACGTCGATTTGCTCAGCAGGTACTCCATAGGAACTCATGACCTTCAAAATTTTGGGAACTCGCTCATCATTTGCCTGACATCTGATCTTGACAACCCTAAGATGCTTCGATGCCAAAAATGGTTCAGTTGAAACATAGCTTGCGTTTGTTTCTTTAGCATGTTCATCTGGCTGTACAATTTACCGAAATGAGTCAACAAAGCAAAAGCAACTTCAATAGGTCAAAAGTCAAAACAAGTTATACTTAAAAATCATTCATACAAATATACCTTAGACAGTCGGAGGCAGAGCTTCTCGAGACTTGGTGACCTCTGGAGAAAGTGGAGTAGTGGGCCAAAATCAGGCTCTACACACCAATCATTGAGTGACAAGGTTTTGAGCTTGCTAAATGCAGTGCACCGCATTAAATCTTTCCTGAAAGAAAGCTGGGCAAGCACAACCATAGTATGTAGGTTCAATAACATGCCGCTTCAACAACCATAGTATGTATGTCAAATGAGAACTTGAGGTTCGGTGGATACAATGTGAAAAACATACCGCTTGAGGCTCGGATATGAGTTCTAGATTAGTGGCATCTGACAGGCGTCCAAGAAGCAAGAAACCATCATTGTTGTCTTCCCTAGTTGAAGTCCAGTCAAACTTGATAGATGCTGTTTGCAACAAGGGCATGCTCTCAAACGCAGGAACCAGGCCACGGCCGCCGTTCAGCTCCAAGTAGACGAGGCTTGGGACATAAACGGCAGCACGAGGTTTCTCCTCATCATAGCTATAAAAATCGTACTCCGTGATACAAAGACATCGCACAGATCGTGACCATATATTGACGTGAATTAGTGAGGAGCATCGGTTCATCTTGATGGTCTCCAGGTTGGGGCAGCTCGATAAATCCAGAGGGTATTCGCACGAGAACATCACGCCCTCGAGCTCCAATGTCGTCAGATGGTGGGAGGCAATGTGAGCGTGAAGCAGAACATCCTCTATATTCTCATATTGAGCATCTAGATCACTGGGGTCATGGTTGCTGAGTCGAAGCAGCCGAACGTTGCACGACATGGCGTACCGGATCCACAGGTCGGTGTACCGGGAGGGCTCCTCGTCGTCATAGTACCGCCCTTTGTACTCCTTGTAGGCGGCGATCTCGCACGCGTGGAGAGGCGTCCGGTCACGGAGGACGATGAGGTGGTTGACGAACTCATTGAAGCGCTGGGCACTTTTGAAGGCATCGACGTCGGCGACGCGCAGAGCCGGGGCGGACTTCCACTGGTGGCGCCAGCGGCGGGAGAGCAGGCAGGTGCGCACGGCCTCGCGCGACGGCAGGAACGACAACGCATGCTGAAGGATCTCGTCCGGCAGCGCGCCTAGGCGGTCGGCTCCGCAGCCACCGGTGGCCGGAGCCTTCCCGTCGAACCCCCGACGCATCCCGTCGAACAGGTGACGGCGGATCCGCGAGATCGCGAGCTCATCACGGCGCCCGCTGCCGATTCAGCCGCCGCACGCACGAGATGGGGTTTAACGTCTGGAGTGGGCCGTGGACCGTTGTTGTCACTTGAAGGCCATGACCTGGGCCACGAATCCATACGAACTTTCACCCATGCTAAAATTAAGATAACTTACGCATGTTACCAAAAAGAAAAGAATAACTTACACATGAAAATGTTACCATTTTTCTGCCGTCAGTTCCAGAGAGTGAAGTCATCAACATCGCCGGAGCTAAACCATGGATAACCAAAAATCTTAGATAAAAATTTGAACTTGTCAAAGACCCAAATTTAACAAACTAAACTACTGAACATGCACGGAACAGGATTTCGTGTTCCTGTACCTACCGACGGCACCGGAGCAGCCGGTGAAGGTGGGGGAACCAGGGTAACACCAGTGGCCGGGACGGGTCACCATATCTTCTCCTCCACCTCCTCCCCTCCTCTCACAAGATGGAATCTCGGCCTACTAAATCTTTTACCTCGGCCCAGTTAAAATTATTGAACCTAAAGGTCCCGATTTATGCAGGACGGAAGAAAAGCTTCGTCTGCAGGGAGCCGGTAATGTGTCGGCCCAGTAACCATGTGGTGTTTTCATGATGACGTCGCACGCCTGTATTTTTTCTTTTTTTCTTTTTAATAAAACTAAATACATATATTATTAAAACTATTTATTTATTTATTTCAAAATTGTTCACCACACAATTGGGAAAAAAATATGCAGTGTAAAAAAAGTTTGCTCAACTATTAGAAATGTTTGTACCATTGAAAAAAGATTTGTGTGTCATTTAAAAAATGTGCACGTGTTTCACAAAATTTGTATGTGACATTTTATTAAAATGTTGTACAATGTAAAAAATACTCTTATACTTCAAGAAAAATAATTTTTACCATTAAACTAATATACAATATATTTGAAAAATTGATCACACGTTTCAAACAAAAGTTTTGTCACATTTTATAAAAAATTACCCAATGTATAAAAAATATCTGCATAGTTTAAAAATGGTTTCAATGTGTATTTGTCAAATAGTTTAACACTTATTACAAAAATGTTTCACACATATAAAAAATGTTCAAAAACAAGAATTTATAAAAATATATTTAAAATTCTTAAACATGTATAAAATATTAGATGCATAAAAAATTTACGACATTATGCAAAAAATAGAAATCAAAACATATATTTTAAAAAATTGTTACTCATGCATTAAAAATGTTAAAAGTGTATAAAAAATATTTCTAAAAAATGCATAATGTGTATGACAAAATTAGACATGGTTTAAAAAAAGAAAAAAGAAAATTGAAACCAAGGAAGCAAACAAAGAAAACCAAAGAAAAAGTAAAGAAGAAAAAAGAAAAACTGACCAAAATCTAAGAAAATTGATGTGACATAGTGAAAAAGGGATAAAAAGCACATAAAAACACGCGCACAGCTACAATATTGGGGAGGCCCGATAATGTCGCCCTATAGGCAAGACATATTATGTCTCAGTATGGGCGATATATAGCTCCCGTGCTACTGGCTTTCATGGCAAGTGTTTATGTTTAGTACTATACTTCCAGAAAATTCTTTCACCACTGTAAGTTGCATCTTTTCACTCTGCCGCCGTGCCCTCTATGTAGTGGAGAGAGGATACACATGTGTAGAGCAGTAAACAAAACACACAGTCTCATCGAGTTGATAGTGTTGAGTCACTTCTCCAGTAACAAATCCCAACGATCACGAACAGAGTCGTCCGGGAGAACATGCTTTCGAAACCACACCCCTTGAAAACATGCACCGGATGAAGGGTCATAAACTTTTTGCGAAATGTCTCGGCACGATTGCTCGCCCAAATTTGTTTACATACTCGATCTCCGTTCGGCTGCTTCGACTACTTCCTCTGTGACGGACTTCCACTGGTGGCGCCAACGGCGGGCGAGCAGGCAGGTGCGCACGGCCTCGTGCGACGGCAGGAACGACAACGCATGCTGGAGGATCTCGTCCGGCAGCGCGCCGAGGCGGTCTGCTCCCCGGCCACCGGTGGCTGCAGCCTTCCCGTCGAACCCCGGATGCATCCCGTCCAAAGGTGACGAGGGATCCGCGAGCTCACGACAGCGCCCGCTGCCGATTCCGCCGTCGCACGCACGCACGAGATTTTTTTTTGAGCGAAACGCACGCACGAGATGGGGTTTAACGTCTCGAGTGGGCCGTGGACAGCTGTTCTCACTTGAAGGCCATGGCCTGGGCCGCGAATCCATACGAACTTTGGCCCATGCTCAAATAAAGATAACTTACGCTTGTTATATTACTACTAGTACCATGCCCGTGCGTTACTACTAGTACAATGCCCGTGCGTTGCCATAGGCAAATACAGGAAAAAAAATCAAACTGATGACTAAGTGACATGAGTGAAGTCCTAAGAATATATATCATCTTTTATCAATTTCTTTAGCAGATACTATAAGAGCAACTATGCATCGGTCGCCTGTTTTTTATCGGTGGTAAAATTTTGTGATCATCGTCTTCTTCCTCCTCTTTGTCTTCCTCCTTCCGTCCCAATGACCCATCCTCCGACGCTGGTCGTGGCCGATGTCAATATTGTGTGCCACCCTACGCGAGCCACCTTAAGCTTCTTCGTCGGTTCACTTTGTTATATTAGCCACGGATGGAGAATCTTTGTACAACGCTCCTAATATCACTGGACACGAATAGTGCTATGCTACAGTCCATAAACCTAGCCAACATCGGTTCAAGGACATTCGTGTTACCACCGTAGTGAATCAAAGACATTGCACTAAAATGGAATTTACTATTTACAGTATAATGCTATATTTTTTAGCACCATTAAGCAATTCCAACAAAGACGTGAAGAAATACTCACAACCATGTAGATATTTTTTTGATTTAAATTCCACACACCTTCAATACAATTCTGAAATTTGTTCACATTTTTTTCACGGGGTAACAAAAATTTCAACAGTCAAATCAATGCATTGACAACATAATATTTATAATGATTATAAATAATGTACATTCCACCTTGTTAATTCAAATCAAATAAAACTGATCGCTGGATGCACTTAAGACTTTGTAAACTCAGACAATAGAAAATAGTTATTAATGATACAATATAGCATGCAAACTCGACAGTAGAAAATAATTTAAAACCTCAAGCAAATCTATGTCACTCTCTCAGTCACAACTCCATACAGACTTCGGATGAACAAAAAGAATAAAACAAACTTGGACAGCAAAGGAGGATATACTACTTAATTTGATGTAGCAACTTCTATAAAGCAGATGGTATGGGAAAAACATGAAGAATAAGAAAATTCTAAAGTAAAGAGTTTACAATGTTTGGTGCTTTTTTATACTTGCCCACTTTGAATATAAGATGACCGGTTAGACAGTAAAGAGTTTACGATGTTTGGTGCTCTTTTGTTCATACGTTGTCGTCAGCAGTAGGAGCACACCGACTGCGCCAATGCAACCACTTCCCTTGACACCTCATCGGGGCTCAAGGAGGATCAGGATTGAGGCACGCAGAGTTGTGGGAGAGTTGGTACGATGAAGGGGAGTAGCCACATGAAGGTGGGGCATGGAAGGACCGAGGAAATGGTAGTTGTAGCCATCACCACACACTTCTCTCTCTCTCTCACTAGTAGAAAAAGGGCTATTTGTCCCGGTTCGTAAGGCCCATCTGTCCCGGTTGCTGAACGGGGACTAAAGGGTCATTACTAAAGCCCTTGGCCTTTAGTCCCGGTTCTTACACGAACTAGGACAGATGGGCCTCCACATGGCCGGTGCGGTGAGCCCAGGCAGGAGGCCCTTTGGTCCCGGTTGGGGGCACCAACCGGGACCAATAGGCGCCTACGCGTCAGCAGCTGGCAGGAGATGAGGTTTTTTTTGAAAGGGGTGGTTTAGGGGTTTTGGGGAGTTAATTTAGGTGTTTAATATATTCTGTTTGCTAGCTAATTAATAAAGAGAAGTGTCCTCTCTTATCTCCGTGCTTGGTCGACGCTACGTACTATATGTATAGAGAGGACTCGACACGCTAGCTAGTAAGCAAATGAAGGAAACAGAAGATCGCCATGAACATATGCATACCGAGAGAAGTGATATCGACCTCCCCTTCTCCGAGAGATTGGTCGAACAACAAGTTTTCGTATATCTATCTGACGCTACTGGCTACATATATAATATATAAGATCTCTTACAATATAATCCCCTAATTATATATGAACTCAGGGTCCACATGGTATTCTCCGTCTTTCTTGATCACGTGGTCAAGAAAGAATGCCGCCAATTCCTCTTGAATTGCTCGCATGCGACATGGTGGTAGGAGTTCATCCCGCATCCGAAACATCTAATTTGAAGAAGGGGGTCAACACATATATATGAATAAATGAAACTTAACACAAATGATGGTAATAAAATAAAATTGTGAATATTATTGCTTACGCACTTCATATTGTTCGTTAGAGTAGCCCCGCTCACAGGTCGTGTGGCGGATGGACTCGCAAACGTAGTATCCACAGTAATTATTCCCGGCTTCCTGCCACAACCACTTTACAAGAAATAGAGGTCAATCAAACTGATAAGCAAGCATGCTATAAATGGTATTGATGAAACTAGCGCTTGAATCACTAGGAGATGTGCGGAACATGCTAGTAGTACTTACTTTCGGGTGTTTAAATTGCAGCTTCTTCGGCAGTCCCGGAGCTTTTGAGGTGAATTTTGTCCAAACCCTGCCAGACAAACAAACAATTACTTGATATCAGGAAATGAACAAAGTTGCCGATATGGTGCGATAATGATCGATTTAACTTACTTCTCGAGCATTTCAGTCATGCCCGCATACTCCTGGGGATCTTTTCGTCTCGAGTCTAAGATGGTTACTAGTCCCTGCTCAAGCTTAATCTCTAGGAGAATATAGTGGAACCTGCGCACGCATGCATAACTCATCAATTACATTACTATAACCTGGACTAATAAGGGAAGCCGAAAATGCACAAGACAGTAACACTCACTTGAAGTTGTAAGGAAAGAGTATTATATCTTTGTTTTCATTTATTACCAACGATCGTAGTAAGTTGGCCTCGGTCTCTCTGGCCTTAAATTCAATCGTATATGCATCTATGAGATTTGTGTTAATGAACCCAATATCACTGATTGGTCTTTTCTTCAATTCGACGAACTTCAATCTTCATAATATAGTGAGGATAATTATACATACATGCAATGAAAGAGCTGACGTATATATAGAGACGTAATGACAGAAGTAGTACTTACAGATAGTAGCAAGTGATCGTTAATTTATCGAGGGCCTTTTGATTGAAAAACTAGAAGAACTCCTCAAAAGGAACATTCAACAGATTAATTCCAACGAGGTCATGCTCCTCTTTAACTCTCAGCGTCAAAGTATTCATCCCCCCAGACTCTCTGCAGGTTTTCATGTACCAATCATGGAATCTTCGCATCATCGTTGTTAGAGATTTTTCATCTTTGACGAGAGGCTTCCCGTAATGGTATCTGTGTTCGTCCACCTCCAAGAAATCATAATGTACATCGTTGGGCAGGTAATCTCCAGGATTGGTATAACCGGGCACCATCCTCGGATCATTAGCGACGATATCGCTAGACACCTCGAGCGGGGGGCACGATTGGTTCGCTTGTTCGCCGAGCTGGGCAATTTTTTTCCCAGCTCGCCGTTCTTTTAACCTTTGATCACTTATAGTACTTCCCGACCGCTCCGCTTCAATAAATGACCTTTCAATAATGCGCTCATAGTTGCCTTTCGGCGGAGACTTGGTAGTTTCTTCAGGGCAGCCAGAGTGCGCTTTGCTTTCACTTGATCTATCTTCTCCTCCGGAGGTGGATGTTTCTTTGCTTTCACCCCTTCAAAGAAGTCCCTCACTTCGGCTTGCACGATCTTCATGGTTTCCTCCATGGTCCTCTCGTATGTTAACTTCTCTAGAGGCTTGAGAGATGGACCGAATCTGTATTGCCTCCCGCCTCTGGCTGTACTGCTAGACACCGGCCGAGGAGACGGAGCGGCTGCGGCTGTCTTCTTTCGTTGCTTACGAGGCGGAGGAGAAGGGCTACGACGCGTCGGAGCAGCCGGAGCGGCAGCGGGTCTCTTCCGCCCTTGCTGGCGAGGCGGAGAAGGAGGAGGCTGCTGGCTGCTCGGGCGCGCCGGCGCAGGAGGAGAAGGAGGCGGAGTGCCGCCACGTGCCGGAGTGATGTCTACTACGCAACCTTCTTCTTGTAGACGTTGTTGGGCCTCCAAGTGCAGAGGTTTGTAGGACAGTAGCAAATTTCCCTCAAGTGGATGACCTAAGGTTTATCAATCCGTGGGAGGCGTAGGATGAATATGGTCTCTCTCAAACAACCCTGCAACCAAATAACAAAGAGTCTCTTGTGTCCCCAACACACCCAATACAATGGTAAATTGTATAGGTGCACTAGTTCGGCGAAGATGGTGATACAAGTGCAATATGGATGATAGATATGAGTATTTGTAATCTGAAAATATAAAAACAGCAAGGTAACTAATAGTAAAAGTGAGCGTAAACGGTATTGCAATGCTAGGAAACAAGGCCTAGGGTTCATACTTTCACTAGTGCAAGTTCTCTCAACAATAATAACATAATTGGATCATATAACTATCCCTCAACATGCAACAAAGAGTCACTCCAAAGTCTCTACCGGAGAGCCAAGACGAAAACGTGTGCCAACCCCTATGCATAAGTTCACGAGGTCACGGAACCCGCAAGTTGATCACCAAAACATACATCAAGTAGATCACGTGAATATCCCATTGTCACCACAGATAAGCACATGAAAGACATACATCAAGTGTTCTCAAATCCTTAAAGACTCAATCCGATAAGATAACTTCAAAGGGCAAACTCAATCCATTACAAGAGAGTAGAGGGGGAGAAACATCATAAGATCCAACTATAATAGCAAAGCTCGCGATACATCAAGATCGTACCACCTCAAGAACACGAGAGAGAGAGAGATCAAACACATAGCTACTGGTACATACCCTCGGCCCCGAGGGTGAACTACTCCCTCCTCGTCATGGAGATCGCCGGGATGATGAAGATGGCCACCGGTGAGGGTTCCCCCCTCCGGCAGGGTGCCGGAACAGGGTCCCGATTGGTTTTTAGTGGCTACAGAGGCTTGCGGCGGCGGAACTCCCGATCTATTCTGTCTTTCGATGTTTTTAGGGTATATGGATATATATATATATAGGCGAAAGAAGTCAGTCAAGGGAGCCACGAGGGGCCCACGAGGGTGGGGGCGCGCCCAGGGGGGCAGGCGCGCCTCCCTGCCTCGTGGCCACCTCGAAGCTTCCTTGACTTCAACTCCAAGTCTCCTGGATCATGTTCGTTCCAAAAATCATGCTCCCGAAGGTTTCATTCCGTTTGGACTCCGTTTGATATTCCTTTTCTGCGAAACACTGAAACAAGGGAAAAAACAGAAACTGGCACTGGGCTCTGGGTCAATAGGTTAGTCCCAAAAATAATATAAAAGTGTTTAATAAAGCCCATAAACATCCAAAACAGATAATATAATAGCATGAATACTTCATAAATTATAGATACATTGGAGACGTATCAGCAACCCCAAGCTTAATTCCTGCTCGTCCTCGAGTAGGTAAATGATAAAAGAAATAATATATGAAGTGTGAATGTTAGCAGGTGCACAGTTTGATAAATGATAATTTTAATCACCTTTTCTAGCATCATTATATATCATAATAGTAGCTCATCTCATAAAGCTTCTCATGATCAAGTAACAAGCTATTCACATGTTAAAGTATAGATCATAAACTTTCTTGAAAACTAACAAACGGTGTTATCAGTCAACAAACAATTACAATTCATCTTATTTTCAGGAAGAGTCTATGTCAGAGTTTTGATTTAGCAAACTCACATACTCAACTATCATTTAGTCTTTCACAATTGCTAACACTCACGTGATATTTATGGGTTCAAAGTTTTAATCAGACACAGAGAAAGATAGGGGCTTATAAATTCGCCTCCCAACCTTTTACCTCTAGGGTAATGTCAACAATAATAGCTCATGATGCCTTACATCCAATTGGATATATATATATATATATATATATATATATATATATCAGAATCTTTCCAACACAATGTGCTTGCAAAAGGATAAAATGTAAAAAGGAAAGGTGAAGATCACCATGACTCTTGCATAAGGTAAAAGACAAGAATAAAAGATAGGCCCTTCGCAGAGGGAAGCAGAGGTTGCCATGCCCTTTTATAGTTGGATGCACAAAATCTTAATGCGAGGGAACGTCACTTTATATTGCCACTTGTGATAGGGACCTTTATTATGCAGTCCGTCGCTTTTATTGCTTCCATATCACAAGATCGTATACAGCTTATTTTCTCTACACTAAAAGATCATACATATTTAGAGAGCAATTTTTATTGCATGCACCGATGACAACTTACTTGAAGGATCTTACTCAATCCATAGGTAGGTATGGTGGACTCTCATGGCAATACTGGTTTAAGGGATGTTTGGAAGCACAAGTAGTATCTCTACTTGGTGCGAAGGATTTGGCTAGCATGAGGGGGAAAGGCAAGCTCAACGTGTTGGGCGATCCATGACAATATACTTTATTTCGGATATAAGAAAACATAACCCATTACGTTGTCTTCCTTGTCCAACATCAACCTTTTAGCATGTCATATTTTAATGAGTGCTCACAATTACAAAAGATGTCCAAGATAGTATATTTATATGTGAAATCTCTCTTCCTTCAATATTCTTTCATGAATTGTTCAAGTGACCAATACAATGTTTGCTAACCTTCAAGAAATTTACCACCTCTACTTCTTATATGTAAAGTCATTACTCCCCATGGGATAAGCATATGAAACATGTATAATTTCAGATTTATGATATTCAATTCATTCAACCATTTACTCATAGGATATAAGTGAAGCACACGAGTAAATGACAAACTACTCCAAAAAGATATAAGTGAAGATCAATGAGTAGTTAAATAATTATTTAGCTATGCGAAGACTCTCTCTCATTTAAGAATTTCAGATCTTGGTATTTTATTCAAACAACAAGCAAACCTAAATAAAATAAAACGAAACTCCATGTAAAGTTACCGATGAACGAAGACGAAAGAGAGGATGCCATCCGGGGCATCCCCAAGCTTAGGCTCTTGGTTGTCCTTGAATATTACCTTGGTGTGCCTTGGTCATCCCCAAGCTTAGTCACTTGCCACTCCTTATTCCATAGTCCATCGAATCTTTACCCAAAACTTGAAATCTTCACAACACAAAAGTTAACAGAAAATCCCGTGAGCTCCGTTAGCGAAAGAAAACAAAACACCACTTCAAGGTACTGTAATGAACTCATTCTTTATTTGTATTGATGTTAAATCTACTGTGTTCCAACTTCTCTATGGTTTATAAACTATTTTACTAGCCATAGATTCATCAAAATAAGCAAACAACACACAGAAAACAGAATCTGTCAAAAACAGAACAGTCTGTAGTAATCTGTAACTAACGCAAACTTCTGGAACTCAAAAAATTCTACCAAAATAGGAAGACCTAGATAATTTTTTTATTGATCTACTGCAATTGGAATCAGTATTTTATCACGTTCTGGAGATTTTGAACAATTGTTTTCGTGAACAGATAGTTTCTGGAATTTTCAGCTAGATCAAATAACTATCATCCAAGAAGATCCTATAGGTCTTACTTGGCACAAACACTAATTAAAATGTAAAACCACATCTAACCAGAGGCTAGATGATTTATTTATTACTAGACAGAACCAAAAAGGAAGAAACTAAAATAAAATTGGGTTGCCTCCCAACAAGCGCTATCGTTTAACGCCCCTAGCTAGGCATGATGATTTCAATGATGCTCACATAAAATATAAGAATTGAAACATAAAGAGAGCATCATGAAGAATATGACTAGCACATTTAAGTCTAACCCACTTCCTATGCATAGGGATTTTGTGAGCAAACAACTTATGGGAACAATAATCAACTAGCATAGGAAGGCAAAACAAGCATAGCTTTAAAAATTTAAGCACATAGAGAGGAAACTTGATATTATTGCAATTCCTACAAGCATATATTCCTCCCTCATAATAATTTTCAGTAGCATCATGAATGAATTCAACAATATAACCAGCACCTAAAGCATTTTTTTCATGATCTACAAGCATAGAAATTTTATTACTCTCCACATAAGCAAAATTCTTCTCATTCGGGATAGTGGGAGTATCATAAGAGACTTGGATACTATAAATTGTTTCCACATTAAAAGAGTAATGTTCAGAAAAGGGTAGTCATAATCACGACAAGTTTTATAAATATAATCATCACTACTTTTTACAGCATAAGTGTCATCACAATAATCATCATAAGTAGCAACTTTGTTCTCATCATAATCGATTGAGACCTCTTCCAAGATAGTGGAATCATTACTAAATAAAGTCATGACCTCTCCAAATCCACTTTCATAATTGTCACAATAAAATTCAACACCCTCCAAAATAGTGGGATCATTACTTCCTAAATTTGACACTCTTCCAAACCCACTTTCATCAATATAACCATCATAAACAGGAGGCATGCTATCATCATAATAAATTTTCTCATCAAAACTTGGGAGACTAAAAATATCATCTTCATTAAACATAGCATCCCCAAGCTTGGGACAAACATTAATTTCAGCAAATATATTCTCAAACATGCCATTCTCATCAAACATAGCATCCCCAAGCTTGGGCTTTTTCATATCATAAGCATAATCACTCTCATCATTAATAGTTTGGATAGCACCAATAGTATAGCAATTATCATCATCACAATGAGTAATAGGAGCAACATCATTTGGGAGGGATACCTTTCTACCTTTACTTCTCCGTCTTTTCTTTTTCTTCTTCACATCATGTGTGGGTTTAACCCTCTCTTTTGAGCTCTTTATTGATGAGATTGGTTGAATAGAAAGCTCCTCCTCGTTCCCTGATTCATCATAAGAAATAATAGGAGGATATTGGGAAGTCTCTTCCCTTTCATTAGTATCCTCTTAATCTTCTATTTGTTTTATTTTCTTTATATACTTGGCAATATAAGGATTTTCAATGCAATTCACCGCACAATACATATAAATTTCCTCTAGATCAAAATTAAGAACTCCATCAAGGGCAAATTCCGGAATAACCTTAGTTATACGTTTCATTTCTTCATTAACCCAAGAGCAAACTAAGTTCATTATGATGTGCAAGGGAAATCAAGTCATCACAATTTTTGGACACGATACGATCATGAAACAATTTGCTTTGGGTACTGAAATGATCACGTTCATTGCAAAGTTCACAAGTACGGCTAAGAAAGTTTAAATTTTCAGCACAAACATCTAGCCTTTCTTGCAACCATTTAGTTTCCAAATACTTATGCCTCTTGCAAAATCTATCTTCCCTATTTGGTATGTACTTGCAAACTCTATGCACTCCACAAAAATCGACATGCTTATAAGAGATATTTTCATCATGACTAGTGCAATCATCATTAGTACTATGGATGTTCAAGGAGTTCATACTAAAAACATTGCAATCATGCTCATCATTCAAAGGTTTAGTGCCAAACATTTTAATGCATTCTTCTTCTAACACTTTGGCACAATTTTCCTTCCCATCATTCTCACGAAAGATATTAAAAAGATGAAGCGTATGAGGCAAACTCAATTCCATTTTTTGTAGTTTTCTTTTATAGACTAAACTAGTGATAAAACAAGAAACAAAAAGATTTGATTGCAAGATCTAAAGATATACCTTCAAGCACTCACCTCCCCGGCAACGGCGCCAGAAAAGAGCTTGATGTCTACTACGCAACCTTCTTCTTGTAGACGTTGTTGGGCCTCCAAGTGCAGAGGTTTGTAGGACAGTAGCAAATTTCCCTCAAGTGGATGACCTAAGGTTTATCAATCCGTGGGAGGCGTAGGATGAAGATGGTCTCTCTCAAACAACCCTGCGACCAAATAACAAAGAGTCTCTTGTGTCCCCAACACACCCAATACAATGGTAAATTGTATAGGTGCACTAGTTCGGCGAAGAGATGGTGATACAAGTGCAATATGGATGATAGATATGAGTATTTGTAATCTGAAAATATAAAAACAGCAAGGTAACTAATAATAAAAGGGAGCGTAAACGGTATTGCAATGCTAGGAAACAAGGCCTAGGGTTCATACTTTCACTAGTGAAAGTTCTCTCAACAATAATAAAATAATTGGATCATATAACTATCCCTCAACATGCAACAAAGAGTCACTCCAAAGTCACTAATAGCGGAGAACAAACGAAGAGATTATTGTAGGGTATGAAACCACCTCAAAGTTATTCTTTCTGATCAATCTATTTGGGAGTCCGTAGTAAAATAGCACGAAGCTATTCTTTCCGTTCGATCTATCCTAGAGTTCATACTAGAATAACACCTTAAGACACAAATCAACCAAAACCCTAATGTCACCTAGATAATCCAATGTCACCTCAAGTATCCGTGGGTATGATTATACGATATGCATCACACAATCTCAGATTCATCTATTCAAACCAACACAAAGTACTTCAAAGAGTGCCCCAAAGTTCCTACCGGAGAGTCAAGACGAAAACGTGTGCCAAACCCTATGCATAAGTTCACGAGGTCACAGAACCCGCAAGTTGATCACCAAAACATACATCAAGTAGATCACGTGAATATCCCATTGTCACCATAGATATGCACATGCAAGACATACATCAAGTGTTCTCAAATACTTAAAGACGCAATCCGATAAGATAACTTCAAAGGGAAAACTCAATCCATTACAAGGGAGTAGAGGGGGAGAAACATCATAAGATCCAACTATAATAGCAAAGCTCGCGATACATCAAGATCGTACCACCTTAAGAACAAGAGAGAGAGAGAGAGAGAGAGAGAGAGAGAGAGAGATCAAACACATAGCTACTGGTACATACCCTCAGCCCCGAGGGTGAACTACTGCCTCCTCGTCATGGAGATCGCCGGGATGATGAAGATGGCCACCGGTGAGGGTTCCCCCCTCCGGCAGGGTGCCGGAACAGGGTCCCGATTGGTTTTTAGTGGCTACAGAGGCTTGCAGCAGCGGAACTCCCGATCTATTCTGTCCTTCGATGTTTTTAGGGTATATGGATATATATATAGGCGAAAGAAGTCGGTCAGGGGAGCCATGAGGGGCCCACAAGGGTGGGGGGCGTGCCCAGGGGGCAGGCGCGCCTCCCTGCCTCGTGGCCACCTCAAAGCTTCCTTGACTTCAACTCCAAGTCTCCTGGATCATGTTCGTTCCAAAAATCATGCTCCCGAAGGTTTCATTCCGTTTGGACTCCGTTTGATATTCCTTTTCTGCGAAACACTGAAACAAGAAAAAAAAACAAAAACTGGCACTGGGCTCTGGGTCAATAGGTTAGTCCCAAAAATAATATAAAAGTGTTTAATAAAGCCCATAAACATCCAAAACAGATAATATAATAGCATGAATACTTCATAAATTATAGATACGTTGGAGACGTATCACGGAGAAGGAGGCTGAGTGCCCTGATCACTTGCCGGAGGAGGAGGCGGAGTGCCCTGACTCGTCGAAGGAGGAGGAGGAGGCGGAGTGCCCTGACTCGCCGGAGGAGGAGGAGGCGGAGGCGTCCAGTTCGAACGGTTGATGAGCTCCTTCCGCCATAGGCATGGAGTCTTCAGAAAAGAACCCAGCCAAGTCTCCCCTTCACCCGTAGGGTGGTCAAGCTCGAGGTCCTCAAATCCGTCCGTTATTTCATCCACCATCACCCTAGCATATCCTTCTGGAATCGGCCGGCAGTGATAAGTTGCGCTAGGTTCAGGAGGTGCAACAGAGCCAACAGCCACCTTGACTTTCAATTTCATCCATTGCGTCATAAGGTGGCAATGTTGAGACTCCGTGATAGCATCCACGGGGTAGCTAGCAGGAGCCATGAAGACAGGCTCCAGCTGAAGCAGCTCGGTGGAAGCCACGCTGCTTCTCCGCTGAGATGGCGGGGTAGCTTCGGGGGAAGCTTCGGCAGGTCGCTTGCTGTGATCTGCTTCTCGTTCCTCTATCGCTTGTACCCTTGCGTGCGGCGCCTGCAGTTGGGTTTGCTCCACTTTCTTCCTCCTCTCCTGGCATTTGTAACCGCCTGCGTCCGAAAACCCAGCCTTCCACGGAACGGAGCCTGGCGTGCCTCGTGTCCGTCCAGGGTGCTCAGGATTCCCGAGGGCCATTGTGAGCTCGTCGTTCTCTCTGTCTGGAACGAACGTCCCTTGCTGCGCTGCATCGATATAGTGCGGAAGCTTCGTGACGGGCAATCGCAGTTGCTCATTCGTCCAAACGCACTTCCCTGATACAGGGTCCAAGGTTCTGCCAACCCCGAAGAACCAAGTCCGGCAACGGTCTGGCCAGTTCAATGTCTCTGGTTCGACCCCTTTATCAACCAGGTCATTCTCAGCCTTGGCCCACAACGGCCGGGCTTTGAGGTAGCCACCTGACCCCGTGCGATGGTGAAGCTTCTTCTTCGCAGCATTTTTCTTGTTTGTCGCTGACATCTTCTTACTCTTGTCCGATGTCTTGTGGGCCACAAATGCGGGCCAGTGATCTCTGATCTTCTCATACCGGCCGATGAATTTTGGTGTCTTTTCTTTGTCGACAAACGATGTTTTCAGCTCATTCTTCCACCTCCTGAATAGTTCAGCCATCTTCTTAAAAGCATGAGACTTGATCAATTGCTCTTTAACCGGCTTCTCCGGATCCTCCTTTGGCGGTAGGGTGAAATTTGCCTTCAGCGCGGTCCAAAGATCATCTTTATGCATATCGTCGACATAAGACACCTCAGGGTCTTCCTTAGCCGGCTTACACCATTGGTGGATGCTGATCAGGATCTTGTCCCTAACAAGAACCCCGCACTGAGCAGCAAATGCTTCCTTTGTCCGGATGGGTTCAATCGGCATGCCATCACGCGCGATTGTTGTGATCTCAAACCTTTCATCTGAGCGCAACTTTTTCTTTGGGCCTCGTCTCTTTATCGAAGTTGTGCTCGATCCGAAGGGCTAGAAAAAAGAAAAAAGACGAGAGTTAATTAATATGTGTACATACCAAAACAATGAATGCATCAATTAGCTAGTCAGCACAGGCTTAACTAATATATATACCTGGGCGGACTCTGTTTGGTCACCGGAGCCGTCATCACGGTCTCCTTCTTGCACCGGCATTGGGTCACCGGAGCCATCATAATCATGTCCTTCCTCCTCCATTGTTCGATCACCGTAGCCTGCTTCTTCACCCTGTCCTTCCAGACCATCGGTGTCGTTGAGAAACGACAAGACGACATCACTTCTGGCTGCGATTATGTCCCCCAACACCGCTTATGTTGCTTCGTCTCGGGGGTGCTCCATAGTTTCTGCAAATATTTACAACATGGCAATTATTATTTCAAACATGACAGATGGATATATTAGTGGCAAACGTAGAACTAGCTAGCTAATCACAATAAGGAATCATATTAGTGGCCTCGGCGTTGCTTCTCTAGGGTTTGGGGTGGCCTCGACAACGCTTCAAGGGTTTAGGGTGGCCTCGACGACAACACTCTTTTAACTTGGTAAATTTGGGTGGCCTCGAGAGAGTTTGTCGGGTAGGGGCACGGCGGGAGGGGGTAGGAGACCGACATCGTTTTTTTCTAGGGTTTGGGTGTCCTCGAGAGTTTTGGTCGAGCGAGAGGGCCGGGGGGTGCTCCTGTGGTATAAGTTATCACGGTCGAGAGGGGGTATATATATCAACCGCCTCTCATGTCGAAGTTATCCGGGAGGGGGTTATATCGACAACGACGACATACATACATGGGAAAATAATGTTATCGGGGAGGGGGTATATCGACCCCCCCCCCTCATGTTGAAGTTATCGGGAGGGGGTATATCGACAACGACATACCCGATAAAAAAAAGACGAAGAAGAAATAAAAAGAGGAGAAGAAGAAAGGAATAGAGGAGAAGATCGAAGAAAAAAAAGAAGAAAAAAAGAGGAGAAGAAGAAAAAATAGAAAATATTCTATTTTTTCTTCTTCTCCTCTATTCCTTTCTTCTCCTCCTCTTCTTTTTCTTCCTTTTTCCTCTTCTTATTTATTTCTCCTCTTCTTCCTCTCCTCTTCTTCTCCTTTCTTCCTCTTCTTATTTTCCGTTTTCCTCTCATTCTTTTTCTTCTTCTTCCTTTCCTAGCTAGATATATAAAACTTTTCTAAAAATGTAACTTTTGCATATATAAAACTTTTTCTTCTTCTTCTTCCTTCTTCCTTCTCTTCCTTCTTCCTAAATATATAAAACTTTTCTAAAAATGAAACTAACCTAGAATGTACTAAATCAGAGAACGTATATAGATAAAACTTTTCTAAAAATCTAACTTTTGCATATATGTATTTTTAAAACATCATGCATATTACAATTGAAAAAATACATACATACATACAAAAAACAAGTAAAAAATACATACATATATATATGAACATACATAAAAAATACATACATACATATATGAAAATCTAAAAACATGTAAAAAATAGCATGTATAACTAAAAAGTTACATTTAGCGGCGACGGCGGGGCAGGAGCAGCGCGCGGCGGGGCAGGGGCGGCGCGCGACGACGGCGTCGGGCGAGGGCGCGGGCGAAGGCGTCAGCGTCGGTCGAGGGCGCGGGCGGCGGCGTCGGGGCAGGTTGGTGGTACCAACCGGGACTAACGGGTGGGCATTGGTTCCGGTTGGTACCACGAACCGGTACCAATGCACACCTTTAGTCCGTGGTTGGTGGCACCAACTCGGACCAAAGGCCTCTTGCTGCCCCCGTCACGGCCAAAAGTTTAGTCCCACCTCGCTAGTTGAGAGGGCTCAGGAGTGGTTTATAAGCATTGTTGCGCCCACCCTATCGAGCTCCTCTCAACTGCAGGCTTTCGGGCCTAATATGTGACTATGTGCATGTGGGCCTACTGGGCCTCCTGCGGGCCTGAATCCTGGCCCATGGATGGGTTTCTAGTCGTATTCAGGCCGTGGTGGCCCCGTAGGTGGCACTTTTTTTTATTTCTTTTTGTTTTCTTTGTTGCTTTATTTATTTTATTTTGTTTCTACTTACAACAAAATACTTACTGTTGCTATTTTATTTATTTTATTAAAGTTTATTTATTTTACTTTATTAAAGTTTTTTTTCTACTTATTTATTTTATTAAAGTTTATTTTATTTTATTTTCTTTCTACTTTTTTATTTTATTAAATTTAATTCAATTTATTTTGTTTCTACTTATTTATTAAAGTTTATTTTGTTTGTTTCTCCTTTTCATGTTTCGAACAGAAAATACTTATAATACTAGAGGTTTATGAAAGCTTTTTAGTTGATTCCTTTTGCTATTAGAGTTTCATAAAAGTTTTTTAGTTCACTTTCTTTTTACTATTAAAGAATATATTATAGTTTTGTTTTAGTTGATCATAACAGAATATTTTAATTGATTATTTTTGAGCTAAATGATGTGGCTTTTTAGTTGATCAGGGTTTCATACGGAAACTCATCTGTTACAAAAGGTTTTCATTTTTTGAACTTATTTGAACTCCACACTTTTTGTGTGTTCCAAATGCAACATTCAAAGCCACATCATCAATTTTCAACCTTTCTGACTTCATTTGTTATTTTTCATGTATTTACTGATTTTTTAGCTATAAGACCCTGAAATTCAAAAGCAATTCAAATGAACTCTGAAAAGGTTGAAAATTGGCATGGTATCATCATTTCACTCACATAGCATGTGCTAAAAAGTTGAGAGGGTTATGGCAAAATCTAGATGCACTTCGTGTACAAAATGGAAAATCTCTTTCGAAGTATCACGGTTCATACGAAACTCATCTGTTACAAAGAGATTTCATTTTTTGAACTTATTTGAACTCCAGACTTTTTGTGTGTTCAAAATGCACCATTCAAATCCACATCATCAATTCTCAACCCTTTCTGACTTCTTTGTTATTTTTCATGCATTTACTGATTTTTTTGAGCTATAAGACCCTGAAATTCAAAAGCATTTCAAATGAACTCTGAAAAGGTTGAAATTTGGCATGGTATCATCATTTCACCCACATAGCATGTGATAAAAAGTTGAGAGGGTTACGGCAAAAACTAGATGCACTTCGTGTACAAAATGGACAATCTCTTTCAAAGTATCAGGGTTTAAGACGAAAACTCATTTGTTACAAAGAGATTTCATTTTTTGAACTTATTTGAACTCCAGACTTTTTGTGTGTTCAAAATGCACCATTCAAAGCCACATCATCAATTTTCAACCTTTCTGACTTCATTTGTTATTTTTCATGTATTTACTGATTTTTTTAGCTATAAGACCCTGAAATTCAAAAGCAATTCAAATGAACTCTGAAAAGGTTGAAAATTGGCATGGTATCATCATTTCACTCACATAGCATGTGCTAAAAAGTTGAGAGGGTTATGGCAAAAACTAGATGCACTTCGTGTACAAAATGGACAATCTCTTTCGAAGTATCAGGGTTCATACGAAACTCATCTGTTACAAAGGGATTTCATTTTTTGAACTTATTTGAACTCCAGACTTTTTGTGTGTTCAAAATGCACCATTCAAATCCACATCATCAATTCTCAACCCTTTCTGACTTCTTTGTTATTTTTCATGCATTTACTGATTTTTTTGAGCTATAAGACCCTGAAATTCAAAAGCATTTCAAATGAACTCTGAAAAGGTTGAAATTTGGCATGGTATCATCATTTCACCCACATAGCATGTGATAAAAAGTTGAGAGGGTTACGGCAAAAACTAGATGCACTTCGTGTACAAAATGGACTATCTCTTTCGAAGTATCAGGGTTTCAGACGAAAACTCATTTGTTACAAAGAGATTTCATTTTTTGAACTTATTTGAACTCCAGACTTTTTGTGTGTTCAAAATGCACCATTCAAAGCCACATCATCAATTGTCAACCCTTTCTGACTTCATTTGTTATTTTTATGCATTTACTGATTTTTTTGAGCTATAAGACCCTGAAATTTAAAAGCATTTCAAATGAATTCTGAAAAGGTTGAAAATTGGCATGGTATCATCATTTCACTCACATAGCATGTGCTAAAAAGTTGAGAGGTTACGGCAAAAACAGATGCACTTCGTGTACAAAATGGACAATCTCTTTCGAAGTATCACGGCTCATGCGAAAACTCATCTATTACAAAGGGATTTCATTTATTTGAACTTATTTAACTCCAGACTTTTTGTGTGTTCAAAATGAACCATTCAAAGCCACATCATCAATTCTCAACCCTTTCTGACTTCATTTGTTATTTTTCATGCATTTACTGTTTTTTTGAGCTATAAGACCCTGAAATTCAAAAGCATTTCAAATGAACTCTGAAAAGGTTGAAAATTGGCATGGTATCATCATTTCACTCACATAGCATGTGCTAAAAAGTTGAGAGGGTTACGGCAAAAACTAGATGCACTTCATGTACAAAATGGACAATCTCTTTCGAAGTATGAGGTTTGAGACGAAAACTCATCTGTTACAAAGGGATTTCATTTTTTAGAACTTATTTGAACTCCAGACTTTTTGTGTGTTCAAAATGCACCATTCAAAGCCACATCATCAATTTTCAGCCCTTTCTGACTTTATTTGTTATTTTTATGCATGTACTGATTTTTTGAGCTATAAGACCCTGAAATTCAAAACCATTTCAAATGAACTCTGAAAAGATTGAAAATTGGCATGGTATCATCATTTCACTCACATAGCATGTGCTAAAAAGTTGAGAGGGTTACGACAAAAACTAGATGCACTTCGTGTACAAAATGGACAATCTCTTTCAAAGTATCAGGGTTCATACGAAAACTCATCTGTTACTAAGGGATTTCATTTTTTTAACTTATTTGAACTCCAGACTTCTTGTGTGTTCAAAATGCACCATTCAAAGCCACATCATCAATTGTCAACCCTTTCTGGCTTCATTTGTTATTTTTAATGCATTTACTGATTTTTTTGAGCTATAAGACCCTGAAATTCAAAAGCATTTCAAATGAACTCTGATAAGGTTGAAATTTGGCATGGTATCATCATTTCACCCACATAGCATGTGCTAAAAAGTTGAGAGGGTTACAGCAAAAACTAGATGCACTTCGTGTACAAAATGGACAATAATCTCTTTCGAAGTATCAGGGTTTCAGACGAAAACTCATCTGTTACAAAGGGATTTCATTTTTTTGAACTTATTTGAATTCCAGACTTCTTGTGTGTTCAAAATGCACCATTCAAAGCCACATCATGAATTTTCAACCCTTTCTGAGTTCATTTGTTATTTTTCATGCAATTACTGATTTTTTTGAGCTATAAGACCCTGAAATTCAAAAGCATTTCAAATGAACTCTGAAAAGGTTGAAATTTGGCATGGTATCATCATTTCACCCACATAGCATGTGCTAAAAAGTTGAGAGGGTTACGACAAAAACTAGATGCACTTCGTGTACAAAAATGGACAATCTCTTTCGAAGTATCAGGGTTTCAGACGAAAACTCATCTGTTACAAAGGGATTTCATTTTTTAGAACTTATTTGAACTCTAGACTTTTTGTGTCTTCAAAATGCACCATTCAAAGCCCCATCATCAAGTTTCAACCCTTACATCCATTGCCGGTTCATCTGCGTGCATTATATATAATTATGTGTGTCAAAAACCATTACAGGTTCACACGGATAGATAAGTGGCCAAATTAATAGTAGTTCATGATCACATTAAAACCAAAGTACATACATAGTTCAAATTGAACAGCATATAGCTCTTTAGAGCATCTAGTTAAACCATACATTGAAACTATGTAAAACCTTTCAATGCAACAACAAATGCGGTCATAATTACAACCAAGGTAACAATTGATCCAACGGCATAATGATACCAAGCCTCGGTATGAATGGCATATTTTTTAATATTTATAATCTTCAACCGCATTGCATCCATCTTGATCTTGTGATCATCGACGACATCCGCAACATGCAACTCCAATATCATCTTCTCCTCCTCAATTTTTTCATTTTTTCCTTCAAGTAATTGTTTTCTTCTTCAACTAAATTTAACCTCTCGACAATAGGGTCGGTTGGAATTTCCGGTTCAACTATCTCCTACATAAATAAAATCTATGTCACATTGGTCGGCATAATTGTCATAAACAATAAATGAACCAAATAGTTATAAAAAGATAGTATATACCACATCCGAATCATAGACAGGACGAGGGCCGACGGGGGCGGATACCAAAACCATCGCACTATATAATAACAAGCAATAATAAAAGTAAGAAAATTAGACAAGTATCTATCTAAAGTAAGAATATTTTTTCTTTCAGAAAAAAGATATGAACAAGAGGCTCACCACGGTGGTGCCGGCGACGAGATTGGCGCAGGCGATCGACGGCGGTGAAGACGGGGACGGGACGTGACGGACCGCTAAACCTATGCAAATCTCGGGGAAAATGGAGCTTGGAGGTCGAGCTTCGAGAGGAGAAAGCTTAAATAGTGTGGCTCGGCCATTTCATCGAACACCTCATGTGCATATGAGGTGAGCTAGAGCACCCAAATGCCCTCCCCTCGCCGGCCAGAAAAAACAGAGCACTGTGGAGTGCTCTGCTGAGGCGGTGGGGTATATATAGGCAGCTCATTTGTCGCGGTTCGTCGCTATAACCGGAACTAAAGCTCCACCTTCTGTCCCGGTTCTAGCCACGAACCGGGACCAATGTATGTGGCCAGGAGCGAGGCCTATTGGTTCCGGTTCGTGCCAGGAACCGGTACAAAAGGGTCCACACGAACCGGGACCAATACCCACGAGGCCCCGGCCGGCCCCCTGGGCTCACGAACCGGGGCGTATGCCCCCATGGGTCCCGGTTCGTGACTGAACCGGGACTAATGGGCTGGTCAGGCCCCAACCAAAGCCCTGTTTTCTACTAGTCTCTCTCTAGCCGGCGTGCGGGGCGAAATAGGACACGGCCCCTTCTTCACCCAGTTCGAGCAACATGCACCGTTGTCGTACTCTCTCAACTCTTCATCCCACCCTCTTTCCTCTATATCTCACTAGTCCACAAGAGAGCTCCAAATATCGTTTCCTTTAAGAAATATTTCTTTCTAATATTCCAGTCACACGTATTTTAATTACTGTAACTACCGATGCATTAGTAACATACGTTAGGCATGAACATTAAGCCTTGGTCGTACAAGCAAATAGTAGCCAAGTAATAGTAGTCCATCCAGCGGCTTTTTCATCATCGATAAAAAAGCAGTAGCCATGGGCAAGTGCGTGCCTTATCTTATCCAGAAGCTGGCCATCGCGCGGCCTCTTCTCCATCCAGCCTACGACCTGCCCCGCGCGCCCATCGGCGAGCCCATCCATCTCCTCCGCATTCTGTCGCCCCCTTCTCCTACCTTGGTCCTCCTCGCCTGCGTGCGCCCTCAGTCTCCCCTTGCTCGCCGTCGCCCAGCTCGGTTCACCGGCGAGGTGAGTGAGCTCCGCAGCCGCGCCTCTCTCCCCACTCCTCTCTGACCCCCTTTCCGTTATCTGCGCCCTGCCGGAGCGCCATGGACGTCCCCCGCCGCCTCCTGCTGGCTATGGGTCGGCGTCTAGCACCACTACCCGGCGCCGTCCTACTCCGCCATGGCCTCCCACCACCCATGCCGCTGTTGTGCTTCTGGCCCTCGCTGATGGCCTCCTCCGAGCCGCCCCGTTTCTGCGTTTCATGGGCGATTTTGTGTGCCGATGCTGGGTTAATTTCTTCAGGGGCCGTTCGCTAATTTCTTTGCCCCTTCCCTTGTTCCCTTCCTGATTTCAGGGCCACTTGTTGATTCTCTAGGCCGTAGGTATATAAACCGGCTAGATTAGATGTAAAGGAGCAAGGTGGGATTATTTTGACTATAGAAAGGACCCTCCTCTAGCGTTGCCGGCATAAGTGACGGGCCGTGAAGTTGCACAGGGATGGGCCAGGCCAAAGCAGCCCAATGCAGCGAGCGTGGATGTGAGGGCAAAACGGTCGGACGGGACGGAGGAACATGCTATTAGTACCACCTCGTTTATATTATGATTTTGTCTATACGAATAGTAAAAGCGTATTACGACTGGGCGAAGCATATTATGACGGTGAACCCACGGAGTCAATCTATGCTTTATTATTAGGGAGAGACTACTATACCATTTGTTTGACGTCAATTTCCAGAGAGTGCACCATCGCCAGAGCTCAAGTCGTGGATAACCCAAAACCTTAAATAAAATAAATTTGAACTTGCCAAAGACCCTAATTTAACAAACTAAACTACTAAAGATGTGCAGAACAAGATCTCGGGGTTCCTCTCCCTCCCACCACCATCGGAGTGGTTGATAAAGGTGAGGGAGCCAGGGTGACACCAATGCATGTGTCATCATCTCTTTTCCTCCCCCGCCCCTCTCTCTCCCCCTCTCACAAGATGGGGCCCACAATAGCTTTTACCTCGGCCCAGTTAAAATTATATTGAACCTAAAGGACAACTAGCTGGACAATTCAATGCCTTGCTTTATGCAAGACAGATTATTGAATTGCCAGTAGGGAGCTAGTAGTAGGTCGGCCCAATAACCATGTGGTTTGGTCATGCTAATGTCGCGCCCCTATTTTTTTAATGCTTGTAACATTCAAAAAAATGTATGTGACATTTCATGAAAAATCACACATTTCAAAAAATGCACCTGACATTTAAAAAATGCTATACAATGTAAACGAATGATCTTCTAATTCAAAAAAAGTTATATTTTAAAAAAGTGTTCCCGCATTTCAAACAAATGTTTTTTGACATTCTCTGAAAAAACATCCAATGTAAAAACATGCTTGCATAGTTAAAGAAAAGGTTTCAACATGTATTTAAAAAAAATCAACATGTATTAAAAAACAAAGTATTTGAAAAATGCATTTATGTATTTAAAATTTTAAAGAAATATAAAAAATGTTTTAAATGTATACAAAAAGGTCCGATGTGTATGAAAAAAGTAGACATCCAAATAAATATTAAAAAATATTTATCATGTATTGAAAATGTTAAAATCATATAAAATGTTTTTGATGTGTACGAAAAAAGTATAATGCTTATGAAAAAAATAGGAATGTGTAAGCCATAACATATGAAGAAAACTGAGGAAAGAAACAATGACAACCAAAGAGACAAAAATAAAAAAACGAAGGAAACCATAGAAAACATGAAGAAACCCCAAGAAAATCGATTCAAAATAGTGAAAACTCGATATAAAACACATGAAAAAAAGAGGGCAGCTACAATATTGGTCAGGCCTAATAACGTTGCCATGTTGGTGAGACATGTTACACTTCGGACATACCCTATGAGCACGTCCAAGAGATTGGGTCGACACATCATCTTGAGATTGACGAAGTCGTCATAGACGTCTTCATAGTCGACGGGAATGTCTTCTCCCACTAAACATACATCATGGAAGGCCTGAAATAAATCCGGAAAATCGCTGGATTAGGAGCCCTCTTTTTCTCGCGACGGCTTGGGTGGGAGTGTTATAGTAGTCATTATGGTATACGACTTCTAGTCCAAGTCAGTTTTGTACCCCTACCCCAAGTCGGTTTGTACCCTCTTATATGATCTTGTATGCCGCACCAAATCATCAATAAGCAACAGTTTTATTCAGCTTTCATGGTATCAGATACCGGTCCCAGGGTTTAGGGTATGGCTCCGCCAACGCCGCCGCCGCCGCCGCCCGGCTACTTCGAGCGCCGGGCCGCACTCATCGCCAAGGCTGCCAACGCCGCGACCGCTTCTCTCTCGGCCCTCACCATAGCTCCACAAAACTACCCTGCACCCATCCTCGCCGCACCAATATCTCTTGCTGACACAATCTCCGACGTCAGCCCCTACATCCCCATAGTTCTTGATCTCGCCGCCCACAACTACTACCATTGGAGACATCTCTTCGATCTCCACCTCGGCCGCTGCAACCTGCGCTCGCATGTCGCCGCCAACTGTCTTCCCCGCCCCGACGATCCGCAATGGTTGAAAGACGATCTCGCGATCGTCCAGTGGTTCTACACCCGCATCACCACCGAGATCTTCAACATGCTCGATCACGACGGCGCCACCGCTGCCAACATCTGGCACTCCCTCCGTCAGCTCTTCCAAAGCAACACCGACGCTCGGAAAAACGCTCTCCACACCGAGCTTCGCAATATGGTGCAAGGAGACGCCCCGGTGAACCTGTTCTGCCAGCGCGTTAAGACCATTGGTGATGAGCTCCGCGAACTCGGCGATACAGTTAGCGACTCACAGCTAATCAATATCGTCGTCGTCGGCCTCAGCGAAGACTTTGACAAGCAAGCCTCGTTCATACCGATGATACGGCCCCCTCCTACCTTCGCTGAAGTTCGTTCCTTGCTACAACTCGCGGCGGAAACACAAGCTCGCAAGGACTCTCGCCCCAAGGTCTTTCATGCTGCGGCTCATCCTCCTCTGTCGTCTACACCAGCGCCGCCTTCCAGGCCGGCTCCTGCCGCCGGGCCGTCCGCATCGTCATCTGTTCAACCGCCCCCAGGCTGGCGTCCTAGTCCGAACTACCGCGGCAAAAACCCTATCTACAGGCCGCCGTCGACTCGTTCGGTTCCGCCTACGACATCACCAGCACCGAGTCCTGCACCACCCACCAGTGCTCCATCTGCGGTTGCATGGCGGCCTCCTCATGATCCTTGGACGGGGCTTGTTCAAGCATGGCCCATGCCCTGGTCCGCTCCGTCCACCCTCGGTGCTCCGCCGGCATACTCAGGTGCCTGGCAACCCGGCCTTCGGCCGCCTACTGGTGCTCCCGGGGTTCTCAACCCCCGACAGCCGGCCAATGCCTATCACGCCGCCCCGACGTATGCTCCTTATGGTCATTACAGCACCGACGGCGGCGCCTACTACACACCTCAGCCGGCCCTGCTCCCGACGCCACCCCCACCACAGCCGGCCAATGCCTACTACACTCCCCAGCCGGCCCTACTGCCTTCACCATCGTATCCGCCGGCACTGCTTCCGACGCCACCCTCACCTGCGACGCCGAGCTGGGATCAAGCTGCCTTTCTCCAGGCCATGAATAACTTTGCTGCACAAGGAAACTCAGGTACGGATTGGATCTTTGATTCAGGGGCCTCTAGTCATATGTCTGCATCTAGTAATTGGTTATCTTCTTGCACTAAATCTCCTTTCCCTTCCATTATCCTTGGAGATGGATCATCTATTCCTATATATTGTGTTGGTCAGGCTCAACTTCCCTCTTCCACCAAACCTCTTTTACTTCGCGATGTTCTAGTTGCACCCGCCCTCATTAAAAATCTTATCTCTGTTCGCCAATTTACTTGCGACAATCTAGTTTCGGCTGAATTTGACCCTTTTGGTTTATCTGTGAAGGATTACCTGACCAAGGCCGAGATCGCTCGCTTCAATAGCTCCGGTGATCTTTATTCTCTTAATGGAGTTCCTGCCGCCACCCCTCCAACATCCATGCTGGCCTCCGTCGATCTCTGGCATCGTCGCTTGGGCCATCCCAACCCCGCCGTCTTAGCTTCTATGCTTAGTGAATTTACCATACCATGTAATAGGGACTCTCATAATTCTGTGTTTTGCGAGTCTTGTCAATTAGGCAAACATGTGCGTCTTCCCTTTAGTTCCTCTAGTTCTTGTAGCACTTATCCCTTTGAATTAATACATTGTGATTTATGGACCTCTCCCATTGCAAGTGTTTCGGGTTTTAAATACTACCTTGTTATCCTAGATGATTTCACCCACTTTGTCTGGACTTTTCCTCTACGCAACAAATCCGAGGTCCATTCTCTTTTCCTTAATTTTCAACGCTATGTGTCTGTTCACTTCTTCCTCCCAATTCGCTTTATCCAATGTGACAATGGTCGCGAGTTTGATAACATTAAAAATCGTACTTTCTTCTTACAACATGGCATCCTGCTTAGGTTCTCATGTCCCTACACCTCCCCTCAAAATGGTAAAGCAGAACGCTCTCTTCGCACCCTCAATGATATAGTTCGCACTCTCCTCATTCAATCATCTATGCCTCCCAAGTTTTGGGCTGAAGCCCTACACATGGCCACCTTCCTTCTAAATATTCGACCTTCTAAAACTAAACCCAACACTACTCCCTATTATTCCCTCTTTCTTTCCCACCCCGACTACTCCGCGGTTCGTGTTTTCGGCTGTCTCTGTTTTCCCAATGCCTACGCCACTTCTGCAAATAAATTGTCACCACGCTCTATCCCATGTGCTTTTCTCGGCTTCTCTGACGAGCACAAAGGCTATCGCTGTCTCGACCTTCACACCGGACACGTTCATGTCTCTCGTCATGTTACGTTTGCTGAGCACATTTTTCCTTTCTCACAACGCACTACTACACCATCCAACACCCCTAGCTCCGCAAACACCCCCTCTCCCCGTCCTTTCCAACTATATACTCCCCTACCTGCCGAACACAACTTATCACCACCACCATTAACACCCACCATAGCCAATCCCAACCATACACTCACCCCACCCGAGACGTCCCCAACACCCCGACCCCTGCTCCCTCCCCAACACCCCCGGCCCCTACTCCCACTCCACCACCCAGCCCTGCTCCCACTCCACCACCCAGCCCTACTCCTTCGTCCGACTCTTCCGCTGTGCCGGACTCACCAGTACCCACCTTACCCCCTCGTGCTATTCCTACAGCAGCCCCGATTAATGATCATCGCATGCGTACTAGGGCCAAATCAGGATTTCATCAACCCCAAGACCGCCTAAACCTTCATACCTCCGTATCTCTCACTTCTCTTCCAAAGAATTACAAAACTGCTCTACTTGATCCCAATTGGGCCGCTGCCATGCAAGAAGAATATAATGCTTTACTTCAAAACAACACCTGGCAACTTGTTCCTCGTCCTCCCAATACAAATATTGTTTCTGGAAAATGGATTTTTGCCAAAAGTTCCACTCCGATGGGAGCCTCTCACGATATAAAGCCAGGTGGGTTTGTCGTGGCTTTTCTCAGCAACAAGGAATTGATTACGAAGAAACCTTCTCTCCTGTTGTTAAACCTAGCACCATTCGCACCGTTCTTAGTGTTGCTGTCTCCTCTTCATGGCCCATTCACCAACTTGATGTTAAAAATGCTTTCCTCCATGGTTCCCTTCAAGAAACTGTCTATTGCCAGCAACCTCTGGGTTTTGAAAATCCATCCTTTCCAACTCATGTATGTCTTCTTCAGAAATCTCTCTACGGTCTTAAACAGGCCCCACGAGCTTGGTTTCAACGCTTCTCCTCCTTCATTCAAACAATAGGCTTCACTCCATCTCTCTCCGACACCTCTCTTTTTGTGTATCATCAAACTTCTGACACTGCCTATTTACTTCTCTATGTAGATGATATCATTCTTACCGCCTCCTCTCAAAAGTTCTTAGATCATATTGTCTCTCTTCTTAGATCTGAATTTTCTATGACTGACCTAGGACTCCTTCATCATTTCTTAGGCATTGCTGTTGTTCGAGATTCCTCCAGCCTTTTTCTTTCCCAACGCCAGTATATTCTTGATCTTCTTAATCGTGCTGGTATGCTTGACTGTCAATCATCTCGCACTCCTGTCGATACTAGTTTTAAACTTTCGGCTACCGGTGAACCCTTTTCCGATCCTACTCTCTATCGTAGCCTAACAGGTGCTCTCCAATATCTCACCATTACTCGTCCTGAAATCTCTTTTGCTGTTCAACAAGCATGTCTCTATATGCATGATCCCCGGGTTCCTCACTATAATCATGTTAAACGCATTCTTCGGTATTTAAAAGGAACTCTCAATCATGGTCTCCACCTCAATAATTCTTCTCCAAACTCGCTTACCGCATACTCTGATGCAGACTGGGCTGGTTGTCCTGACACTCGAAGGTCCACTTCCGGTTTTTGTGTTTTTCTTGGTAACAATTTGATTTCTTGGTCTTCGAAAAGACAGGTTACAGTCTCACGTTCGTCGGCCGAGGCTGAGTATCGCGCTGTGGCACATGCCGTTGCAGATACAATCTGGATTCGGCAGTTACTCTCCGAGCTACACAGGCCTATTGAGCAGGCCACTATTGTCTACTGTGACAACATATCAGCAGTCTACATGACCAGCAATCCAGTTCAACACCGACGCACAAAGCATATTGAGATTGATATTCATTTTGTTCGTGAAAAGGTTGCTCTTGGTCAGGTTCGGGTGCTTCATGTTCCCTCTACGGCTCAGTTTGCTGACATTTTCACCAAGGCACTGCCTACTAAGCCGTTTCAAGATATCTGTTTCAGTCTCAACGTCGTCGAGCCTGCCGTTGATACTGCGGGGGATGTTAGAGTAGTCATTATGGTATACGACTTCTAGTCCAAGTCAGTTTTGTACCCCTACCCCAAGTCGGTTTGTACCCTCTTATATACTCTTGTATGCCGCACCAAATCATCAATAAGCAACAGTTTTATTCAGCTTTCAGGGAGCAGCGACTCCATGTCCACGAACATGCGCGAGAAGATTATAATTAAAAACAACAAGACTGTTATAAAATACCTCTAGATTTATTGTGATGTAAATGATCTTATATTAATTTACAAAGAAAGTAACAGTGAATTAACTAGTGCTTGAGATAAGCGAATAGCTATCTCAAAAAAAATCAACAACTCCAAAAACAATACTAGACACGTCCGTCGCGGAGATGTACTAGACGCCTCATCAACGACTTGGGTACTTCAGTAGTTTTTCTATCTCTTTTGTAAGGCGAGAGGCCAACTTGGCTGCTCACCTATGTGCTAAACAAGCTAGTGTAGCTCGTAGGAGATGTCTCTAGATTAACTATATTCCAGACTTTCTCCGCGATTGTATTGCCCGCGAACACATTACTCCTGAGTAATAAATAACGCTCTGAATTACGAAAATAAAACGGCTTGGGCACAATCCTCCCTTGCGTGAGAAATTTACATGCATGCATGTGGAAATTGTTGTTGGTATTGTCAAAAGACATCAGGACATGGGAGAACATACTTTGAGACTGACGATGGGAATTTTCTTTCGCGGGGAGACAGAGAGACGATGTAAACTCCACGTCGCAAGCTTTGCTTGCTCCACGTCGATGACGAATCTTATTTTTAAGTGGAGGGAGGATCAGAGGAAGAGATGACGGTGGAATATCAAATAATGTGATAGGTGGGAACCCGATGAACGAGTTCACAGCCGAGGGTGGCCCGATCTTCACGTCGTAGGATCGAATCAGGAGGGATAACTAGCTGCAAGCAGCCGGGATAACTAGCTTTATACCTGCCAAGGTTGGATGCAACCCGTACGTTGGGGATGGCTGACCGAAACTACAAGAACTCCAAACCGTTGTCCGAACAATCGCAGAACCACAAACCGGGACTAATCCACACAAAACGGCCGGAACCGTAGAGCACGAACTAGGGGGAACCAGAGGCTCCTTCTCGTGAATCCGAATGAACTCACAAGAGCAAAGGTAGCAAGATTTCTCGGATCTCTCTAGCAGTCTTGCTGCATAAGCTTGTAGCTGAATGGTTTTACAAAAGGTTTTCTAGAGGATGGGGGAGATGGGGTTTTATAGCAGGGACAACCCCCTTAGCTAGGTGTGAAAATGGTTTCAAAAGTAAGCAGGTTTGCCTTTCTTTCGACATTGATGGTTGGTCGGAAGAAATCGACAATGGCCCAGGTACACATTATTCCTGTATTTGTCCAGGTATATACTTTCGGTGTCAGCTAAACAGTGCGTGCATGCGTGGTATCCCTTGTTTGTCTGTCCTGAAAGGTTACAGAGAGCGGGCCAATCGTTGATGGTTACAAACAGCAATGGGTGCAGGTTAAATTCCTCCTGTTTGTGCTCATCCCACACACGTACACCGTTTCCATTCCACATCTGTAAAAGTTCTTCAACTAATGGCCTTAGGTACACATCAATGTCGTTGCCGGGTTGTTTAGGGCCTTGGATGAGAACTGACATCATAATGAACTTCCACTTCATGCACATCCAAGGAGGAAGGTTATACATACATAGAGTCACGGGCCAGGTGATGTGATTGCTGCTCTGCTCCCCGAAAGGATTAATGCCATCCGCGCTTAAACCAAACCATACGTTCCTTGGGTCAGCTGCAAACTCAGCCCGGTACTTTCTCTCGATTTTTCTCCACTGTGACCCGTCAGCGGGTGCTCTCAACTTCCCGTCTTTCTTACGGTCCTCTCTGTGCCATCGCATCAACTTGGCATGCTCTTCGTTTCTCAACAGACGTTTCAACCGTGGTATTATAGGAGCATACCACATCACCTTCGCAGGAACCCTCTGTGACGCCCCCGATTCAATCGTGCACTAATCATGCACGCAAACGTGTACGATCAAGATCAGGGACTCACGGGAAGATATCACAACACAACTCTAAAACATAAATAAGTCATACAAGCATCATAATACAAGCCAGGGGCCTCGAGGGCTCGAATACAAGTGCTCGATCATAGACGAGTCAGCGGAAACAACAATATCTGAGTACAGACATAAGTTAAACATGTTTGCCTTAAGAAGGCTAGCACAAACTGGGATACAGATCGAAAGAGGCGCAGGCCCCCTGCCTGGGATCCTCCTAAACTACTCCTGGTCGTCGTCAGCGGCCTGCACGTAGTAGTAGGCACCTCCGGTGTAGTAGGAGTCATCGTCGACGGTGGCGTCTGGCTCCTGGACTCCAGCATCTGATTGTGACAACCAGGTAGAATGGAAAGGGGGAAAAGAGGGAGAAAAGCAACCGTGAGTACTCATCCAAAGTACTCGCAAGCAAGGAGCTACACTACATATGCATGAGTATAGGTGTAAAGGGCCATATCGGTGGACTGAACTACAGAATGCCAGAATAAGAGGGGGATAGCTAATCCTGTCGAAGACTACGCTTCTGGCCACCTCCATCTTGCAGCATGTAGAAGAGAGTAGATGGTAAGTTCACCAAGTAGCATCGCATAGCATAATCCTACCCGGCGATCCCCTCCTCGTCGCCCTGTTAGAGAGCGATCACCGGGTTATATCTGGCACTTGGAAGGGTGTGTTTTATTAAGTATCCAGTTCTAGTTGTCATAAGGTCAAGGTACAACTCCGGGTCGTCCTTTTACCGAGGGACACAGCTATTCGAATAGATAAACTTCCCTGCAGGGGTGCACCACATAACCCAAAACACTTGATCCCATTTGGCCGGACAGACTTTTCTGGGTCATGCCCGGCCTCGGAAGATCAACACGTCGCAGCCCCACCTAGGCACAACAGAGAGGTCAGCACGCCGGTCTAAATCCTATGGCGCACAGGGGTCTGGGCCCATTGCCCATTGCACACCTGCACGTTGCGAACGCGGCCGGAAGCAGACCTAGCCTAGCAGGCGTTCCAGTCCAATCCGGCGCGCGCCGCTCAGTCGCTGACGTCACGAAGGCTTCGGCTGATACCACGACGCCGAGTGCCTATAACTATTCCCGCGTAGTTGGTTATTGCGTATAGACCAAATGGCCAGACTCAGATCAAATACCAAGATCTCGTTAAGCGTGTTAAGTATCCGCGAACGCCGACCAGGGCCAGGCCCACCTCTCTCCTAGGTGGTCTCAACCTGCCCTGTCGCTTCGCCACAAAGTAACAGTCGGGGGCCGTCGGGAACCCAGGCCCACCTGTACCGGGATGGAGCCACCTGCCCCTTCAGCCCCCATCTCCGAACAATATCTTAAGTAATGTAACAGTGTAAAGTATATAGCATATGCCCATGATCACCTCCCGAAGTGATCATGGCCCAGTAGTATAGCATGGCAGACGGACAAGAGTGTAGGGCCACTGATGTAACACTAGCATCCTATACTAAGCAGTAGGACAGCAGGTAAGGGTAACAACTGTAGCAACAATGACAGGCTATGCATCAGAATAGGATTAACGAAAGCAGTAACATGCTACACTACTCTAATGCAAGCAGTAGAGAGAAGAATAGGCGATATCTGGTGGTCAAGGGGGGGCTTGCCTGGTTGTTCTAGCAAGGAGGGGTCATCAACACCGTAGTCGATCACAGGGGCAGCATCGGTCTCGGGGTCTACCGGAGAGAAGAGGGAGAAGAAACAGTAAATATAAAGCAAACATAGCCACACAAAGCATAACGTGGCAATAAGCTGTGCCGGGTGTGACCTAACGTATGTCTACACGATATAGGTGAAGGGGGAATTCAATTGGGAATGTATTCCCGGTTCTGAACCTGTGTCACACAGATGACCAGAGGGGGAATGTTCCATGTTCAGCCTACTAGGGGCATGTGACGGATGAACGGACCACATATTCGGATTCGTCTCGCTTTTCTGAGCAACTTTCATGTAGAAAACATTTTCATCCGAGTTACGGTTTATTTACTACGAATTTCTTAAGGTTTAAACATTTTCTGGAATTAAATAAATTATCAGAAAAGAATTACTACGTCAGCTTGACATCACTGTGACGTCAGCAGTCAACAGGACGACTGACCAGGTCAAACTGACCTGTGGGTCCACCGGGACCCACATGTCATTCACAGGGAACTAAGAGGGTTTTATTTTAACTAAACAGGGTTAATTAGCAGGCAGGCCCCACCTGTCATTGTCTAATTAACATAACTAATTAGTTTTAATTAAAACAGTTTAACTAGACTAATTATAAATTGGGGCCCACATGTCGGTGGCTGGGGTTGCCCAGTCAGCGCGTTGACTGGGTCAACCCAGTAAATGGGGCCCACTGGGCCCACTGGTCAGTGACCCAGAGGCGGGGCCCACTGCGCCACGTCGGCGTCGGCGCCGGAGACAACTCCGGTGACCAAAAACGCGGCGGAGCTCGCCGGACTTGGCCGGAAAAACGCTACGGTGCTCCGTTCGGGGCGTGCTTAGGCTCGTTCGAACGAGCGTTCAACGTCGCATCCAGCTACGGGAGCGGTGCGGCCGTAAACGGCCGGAAGCTACGACAGCGAGCGGCGGAGCGGACGCCGGAGTTTGGCCCTCGCGCGAACTGCGGCTAGACGGCACGGCAAGACTACTGGGGAGGCTCTACGGGGTCCTGGCGAGTCCTAGAGCACGGTGGCGAGCTCGGGTGAGCACGACATCGACGAGGACGACGGTGACGAGCTCCGTTGCGGAGTGGGCTTCGGGCGGCGATGGCAACGGCGGCTATGGTGATGGATCCGTGCGGGGGAGCGAGGGGGGAAACGTGGTGGCTCACCGGGAGCCGTAGGGAAGTGGCAGTGTGCTCGGGGAGGCGCAGAGCATCCGGAATCGACGGCGATAGATGGCGGCGATCGGAGGAAGGAGAAGAAGATGGCGGCGGCGTGGAAGCTTCCCAGCTTGTTCCGTTCGGCGTAGTCGACGTAGTCGACGTCGGGGAGCCGTTCGGGCACGTCGGCGGGGCAATCGGGGCACGGTGGCCGCGGGATCGAGCGTCGCGGCGGCGAGCTCTTGGGCAAGCTCGCAACGGGAGCGATAGAGAGAGTGAGGGGGAAAACTGGGGGTAGCTAGGGTTTCCAAGGGGTCGAGGGTGGCCTTAGCCGTGTGGGGGCTCGGCGGATGGTCGCCGCGTGGCCATCCGCGGCCTGGACGAGCGCCCGGCGGCCACCGAGCTCGGATGAGCAGTAGGAGGAAGGAGGGGACTCCAGGTGGGCTGGGCCGCACCTGTAGCTAGTAGGCCTAAGTGCACAGTAGAACTTAGGCCCCTTTTATTTTCTTATTTCTGTTTTCTGTTTTTCTTTTATTTATTTTTCTTTTACTGTTTTATTTTAGTTCCTCTTTTATTTTAGTTTTATAAATTATAATGTAAAATCCTAAATTAGCGATACTAATTATGCTACTTCCCCATTATCTTTTTGGCAACTAAATGAATAGTTTAATATTTTATAAAATACAAAAGGCATTTATTTAATTGTTTTAACTACTATTTTAATTATCTTAGAGCCTTTAAGCATTCTATAAAAGTGTGGTTTCTCCACCATAATTACCCATGCAATACTTGGCACTAACTGAACATTTTTGTTTTAATGTTTGAAAACTTTTGTTGTTTGCCATATTTTGAATTTGAATTTTGAATCGGTTTCGAACTAACGCGTGATTAGCAACAGTAATCGAAGTGACATGGCATCATTAGCAGAGAATTACTGTAGCTTGATTATCCGGGCGTCACAATTCTCCTCCACTACAAGAAATCTCGTCCCGAGATTTAGGAGCGGTTATAAGGGGGAAGGGATCTGGTTACGAAATTCTAACGATTCTTCTCGGTCATAGTTGCTCTTCTCGAAGAGGTCGATCCATTACATTGATGTCTTCAGTCCTCTGCTTCAGGTTGTCATGATGAAGTTGTCTTCCTTTTTTCGGGAACTCCATCGTACTTACGAAAGAATAGAGGGTGGGTATTCCGAGAGAACGGACCTCTGCAAGGTTGACTATCTGGTCGATAACATCGGGGAAGGTGGTGAAAAGTACTCTCGAATTGAAACTTAAGAAAATATTGAGAGCAAAGTAAGGTGCAAAATAGAAGTTTCAAGCACATAGGCAATCATTCATTGCCTGAAACGAAGTGTGAAAGGGGTTCAGAGCAATGGGAATAAGTATTGCGTCTGATATCAGATTAGATCACTAGGCAGGTGGTCCGTGAATTACATACAAAGTCAAGCGTGAGGAACAACCTTGGAAACAGGGGGTGTACAGGAGAGTCAGGTTTCGTTCCTGTGGAACTGTGGATTATGGGCCCACCATATGGGTTACAAAGTAGGGAGGGCGCTTTCATCATGCACGATCATGATAGCAAGGCATGTCAGAGAATAGGCTGTTAGTTATGTCGGCAACAACATCGGTACCAAGGGCGAGGGACGAAGAGAACCATTTTCCTGCTCATTGAAATGAGGCGGACCAGTAGGCAAAGTTCTCGTCCATCGGTGGTTACCGGAATGTCATCAACAAAAGTAACAGGGTCTTACTGACAGAATTTTACACCGAGGTGTTTACATAAGCAGGAGAATAGTACTGCTTAGATCATATAGACCTCAAGAAAGGGCAAACCAAACAATGGAAAGGATAATATGATTATCAAATTAAACAGAACAATGGAAAGTAAAATGTGTTTAAACACATAATTCAGGGGTATATCCTTCCCCAAGGACAAACAGATCATGATATCCATGACAAGATAGAAGTAGAAAACCCTTTCAGGTAAGGGGAGAGAAATTTCATGACATTACCCATACAGCGGTGTTTGGATAATTGAGCAGGAAACATTTAGCACTGGGCTTCAAATGTTCTTATTGAAAATCGGAGTACCACAGACGTGCTTCGAGATAGCATTGACATGGTCTTCAAGCAAAGGTCGGACTTGGATATACAAAGGATCCATCAGGAACAACTTATAGAATAAGTCTTACGATTTCCTCATGGAAGAATCACTAACCTTGTTAAGAAGGGAACTATAACAATAGGGTCCTTCGGCCAGGTGTACTAGGCATGACACCACCTTACCGGGATAACGACCAATGTTATAACTCTTGAAAATATGTTCCAACCATCATATCTGACCGAGATTCAGATCTGGTTGGTGTCAGGATAACTCAGACTCAGGATGCCTGAGAAGTAAGGTGCAACACAAATTGTCGAGATGGCATTGTAATATTCTCGAGAATTGAACTATGGAAGCGAGTTCTGAAACAAGAGTTCAGCATTAAATCAAGGAGGTGAGGAGGTGGCTGATTGACTCAGCGACAATTCATTGAGATTTCCAAAAAGATGGATTTCCACAATTATGTGAACAAGGAGATAACATTAGTCAGATCAATGATATAATGATGTATGCTCGAGGGAAACATACACAATTTATCAATGATAGAAGGGTGCACCCGGAAATCTGGACTAGGTAGCACGATCAATGTTTGAATGATGATTCAATAAGCAATAGACTTAGAATGAAACTATCGACCATTAACTTCAAAGCAATAGGGTTGCTAGAAGTTTTGAAGTCGCACATCGTAGTTAAATGGCTGGTATCCCGGTTAGAAACAACACGGGGACCAAAATATGAACGGAGATGGCGAGAAGTATTACTATATCAAGAATTCTTAAGAGGTGGCGAAATTCCCATGACATTCTTGACATAAAAAGATGGTAATACTCCAAGGTAAAGGAGAACAAATGCTGGATAGCAAGGATCTCAAGGTATACACAAAACACGAACAAGTTTGTGTTGAACGGAAGGCAATAAGGTGGTCGATGATAACACCAATCATCGAGGGGCAAGGAAGATATTTGTCATCATGAATTCGATTGATATTCTGGAAGAGCTCAAAATGTTGATGATCGTCATGACAAAATTGTCGAGAGATTTCATGAAGCTGTAATCGATCGGCGATGACATCAAGTCAAAGGAATGATGAAGCGAAAAGTTATTGGAACCACGAGTACGTCACAAACTCGAAATCAAGCTTGTTGTTCAAGGACAAACGATATGACGAGGAAGATCGATTGTAAGATTAGCTCACCGTCGATATTTGTGCTCCGGGAAGAAGGACCCCGTAGCACAGTTAAAATTTAGCACGATAATGATATAGCCAATCAGGCTAGGAATGGCGTGATCGGGTACAAACTCGTAAGCAAAGAAGACAACTAACAGTTGTTTAATCGCGATGCGGACTCGATTCAGTTATTGGTGTTTCTTGAGTGTTTAATGACTCAAAGCCCGTGAAAAATTGGAATCAGTGAGAATATAGAACTTGATGGAGAACTCATAAGAAGTTATGCAGTTCTGTGATAATCTCGAGATACCAGGGTGTAATACTCGACGAAAGATCAAAGTAAAGGTTGGACTGGTGCATTGATCTGTAGAGGACAAGTGATTTTAACTTGTCCGAGAAATTGATTCAAAGGGGAACAATATGGTCAGAACCACATTTGTAAATGATCAAACCACAGATACAAGCACTTATAACAAGGGGGTAACTATTTTGCGAGAAGCTTCCATGATAAGATCTACATCGTGTCCATGGGCATGAACGCAAAGTTCAAGGTCGACTCCCATTTCTTCAATGCACAACCTTTCATTCACTTCTCGCGTTTGATGAAGTTGCAGTGTTGAAAATTTTATCTGGCAAAATACCAGAAGAGTATGACTCATGAAAACTTTCGAGTTCACACATATTATGGAAGGCATAGGTTCAACCCATCAGGGCATCGTGGAAACATATACCACAAGCTTCAATAGTAAATACCACCAGTTCGAAAACAGAGCATGGTTGAGAAAACAGAGGATACAATTTACCAAAGGCATTGTGTATCAGGGGAAGAACTCAAGGTTTTGAGAATATGCAGGAACGGTCGGATAATAATCCACCAAAGGATCTGGCGGACCACAAAGAAACTGATTTGAGTATATATGTTCAGCCAGAAGAAGAAATAATGCCAAGGCATCGGATTATAGAAAAATCTGGATAATTCGACCTTAAATGCAAGGAATTATGATTTCCAAATTGGAGGATCAAAAGCAGATGCTCTGATCAAAAGACAAGTAATTTGAATAGACTTAGAGGCACAAACGGTGGCAATTTGATTGGTCGACAGCCAGCTCATGTTCAAAATGACGTCCGAGCCGGAAGGATAATTTTCAGGGAATAACTGATGATTGTGTGCATTCACACACATGTTGATCCAGCATGATCAGAATGTCGATCACAAAGTATTTTAATGAATATTGCTAAACATATGGAAGTAACCATTATGCAAGCAGGTAAAGAAGATCAAGAGCAATAGGCTACTTAGGATTTCAGAATATCGAATGGCATTTCGAAGAATTTTGCGAAACACCTGAACAACTAGGGATGAACGAATCCCCGGTAAGTGTGAGGAATTATTCATACATGTATTCATGAGGAAAAGAAGCTGCAAGGCAGCAGACCCAAAGGATTCTCAGAATATCCGAAGTATTTCAGGGTATCTTGTAATAACAAGAACAATTGGAAATGAAGTTATGGACGATAAGTGTATGTAGCTTTCCATAGGGATTTATCGGTGGCATGGATTTGCAACGGCGAAGGGCACCAGGGTCTCGGGGAAACATCGGAGAGTATCTTCAAAATTTTCTGGTGCAGCAGGCGGTCATCTGGACTGAAGGGGCTCTCCGGGAGAAGTATTCTCGAGAACCTAAAGTTAGATTTTAGAAAAATCATTTAACCTGAATAGAAGAGAGATCAAAGTCCCAGAGTATAGACGAGAAATAAAAGATCATAATACCACCCAATGGCGACGTGGGCCCGTAAGACACACAACCATGTTAGTAAAAGTTTTGCAATGTCTAGACTCGACTTCGGCCAAGGAGTTAGAAAGGGGGATTCCTACTGGCAGTCGGCTCTGATACCAACTTGGAGCGGACGCCGGAGTTTGGCCCTCGCGCGAACTGCAGCTAGACGGCACGGCAAGACTACTGGGGAGGCTCTAGGGGGTCCTGGCGAGTCCTAGAGCACGGTGGCGAGCTCGGGTGAGCACGACATCGACGAGGACGACGGTGACGAGCTCCGTTGCGAAGTGGGCTTCAGGCGGCGATGGCAACGGCGGCTACGGTGATGGATCCGTGCGGGGGAGCGAGGGGGAGACGTGGTGGCTCACCGGGAGCCGTAGGGAACTGGCAGTGTGCTCGGGGAGGCGCAGAGCATCCGGAATCGACGGCGATAGACGGCGGCGATCCGAGGGAGGAGAAGAAGATGGCGGCAGCGTGGAGGCTTCCCAGCTCGTTCCGTTCGGCATAGTCGACGTAGTCGACGTCGGGGAGCCGTTCGGGCACGTCGGCGGGGCAATCGGGGCATGGTGGCCGCGGGGTCGAGCGTCGCGGCGGCGAGCTCTCGGGCAAGCTCGCAGCGGGAGCGATAGAGAGAGCGAGGGGGAAAACTGGGGGTAGCTAGGGTTTCCAGGGGGTCGAGGGTGGCCTTAGCCGTGCGGGGGCTCGGTGGATGGTCGCCGCGTGGCCATCCGTGGCCTGGACGAGACCCGGCGGCCACCGAGCTCGGATGAGCAGTAGGAGGAAGGAGGGGACTCCAGGTGGGCTGGGCCGCTTTTTAGCTAGTTGGTCTAAGTGCACAGTAGAACTTAGGCCCCTTTTTCTTTTCTTATTTCTGTTTTCTGGTTTTCTTTTACTTTTCTTTTATTTATTTTTCTTTTACTGTTTTATTTTAGTTCCTCTTTTATTTTAGTTTTATAAATTATAATGTAAAATCCTAAATTAGCGATACTAATTATGCTACTTCCCCATTATCTTTTTGGCAACTAAATGAATAGTTTAATATTTTATAAAATACAAAAGGCATTTATTTAATTGTTTTAACTACTGTTTTAATTATCTTAGAGCCTTTAAGCATTCTATAAAAGTGTGGTTTCTCCACTATAATTACCCATGCAATACTTGGCACTAACCGAACATTTTTGTTTTAATGTTTGAAAACTTTTGTTGTTTGCCATATTTTGAATTTGAATTTTGAATCGGTTTCGAACTAACGCGTGATTAGCAACAGTAATCGAAGTGACATGGCATCATTAGCAGAGAATTACTGTAGCTTGATTATCCGGGTGTCACACCCTCTTCCTGGTGGGCTCGCCGTCAACATCACTAGGGTCATCTCGTCTGATCTTATACCCCAATGCACCGCATACCGGGCATGCGTTCAAATCCTCATACGCACCGCGGTAGAGGATGCAGTCATTAGGGCATGCATGTATCTTCTGCACCTCCAATCCTAGAGGGCATACGATCTTCTTTGCTGCGTACGTACTGTCGGGCAATTCGTTATCCTTTGGAAGCTTCTTCTTCAATATTTTCAGTAGCTTCTCAAATCCTTTGTGAGGCACAACATTCTCTGCCTTCCACTGCAGCAATTCTAGTACGGTACCGAGCTTTGTGTTGCCATCTTCGCAATTGGGGTACAACCCTTTTTGTGATCCTCTAACATGCGATCGAACTTCAGCTTCTCCTTTTGACTTTCGCACTGTCTCCTTGCATCAACAATGACCCGGCAGAGATCATTATCGGGCATAATATCGTCTGGTTCCTCTTGATCTTTAGCAACTTCCCCCGTTGCAGCATCACGTATTTCGGGGGCACATAGTTGTCATAGTCCTCTTCTTCTTCACTGTCTTTCATCATAACCCCTATTTCTCCGTGCCTGGTCCAAACATTATAGTGTGGCATAAAACCCTTATAAAGCAGGTGGTTGTGAAGGATTTTCCGGTCAGAGTAAGACTTCGTATTCCCACATATAGGGCATGGACAGCACATAAAACCATTCTGGTTGTTTGCCTCAGCCACTTCGAGAAAATTATGCACACCCTTAACGTACTCGGAGGTGTGTCTGTCACCATACATCCATTGCCGGTTCATCTGTGTGCATTATATATAATTAAGTGTGTCAAAAACCATTACAGGAAATCACCAATAGATAAGTGACCAAATTAATAGAAGTTCATCATCACATTAAAACCAAAGTACATACATAGTTCTCATTGAACAACATATAGCTCTCTTGAGCATCTAATTAAACAATACATTGAAACTATGTAAAACATTTCAATGCAACAACAAATGCGATCATAATCACAACCAAGGTGACAATTGATCCAACGGCATAATGATACCAAGGCTCGGTATTAATGGCATATTTTCTAATATTTCTAATCTTCAAACGCATTGCGTCCATCTTAATCTTGTGATCATCGACGACATCCGCAACATGCAACTACAATATCATCTTCTCCTCCTAATTTTTTTTTTATTTTTTCCTTCAAGTAATTGTTTTCTTCTTCAACTAAATTTAACCTCTCGGCAATAGGGTCTGTTGGAATTTCCGGTTCACATACCTCCTAGATAAGTAAAATCTATGTCACGTTGGTTGGCATAATTGTCATAAACAATAAATGAACCAAATAGTTATAAAAGCTAATATATACCACATCCGAATCATAGATAGGACGAGGGCCGACGGGGGAGGATACCAAAACCATCGCGCTATATAATAACAAGCAATAATAAAAGTAAGAAAATTAGACAAGTATCTATCTAAAGTAAGAATTTTTTTCTTTCAGAAAGAAGATAAGAACAAGAGGCTCACCACGGTGGTGCCGGTGACGATATCGGCACGGGCGATCGACGGCGGTGAAGACGGGGACGGGACGTGAAGGACCGCTAAACCTAGACAAATCTCAGGGAAAATGTAGCTTGCAGGTCGAGCTTCGGGAGGAGAAAGCTTAACTAGTGTGGCTCGGGCATTTCATCGAACTCCTCCTGTGCATAGGAGGTGAGCTAGAGCACCACAAAGCTCTCCCCTAGCCGGCCAGAAAAAACAGAGAAGTGTGGAGTGCTCTACTCCGGCGATGGGGTATATATAGGCAACTCATTGGTCCCGGTTCGTGGCTGGAACCGGGACTAAAGGCCCCCCTTATGTCCCGGGCTCAGCCACGAACCGGGACCAATGGCTGTGGGCTAGGAGCGAGGACTATTGGTCCCGGTTTGTGCCTGGAACCGGGACAAATGGGTCCAGAAAAACCGGACCAATGCCCCACGAGGCCCGGCCGTCCCCCTGGACGCACGAACCGGGACGTATGCCCCTCATGGGTCCCGGTTCGTGACTGAACCGGGACTAATGGGCTGGCCAGGCCCCAACCAAAGCCCTGTTTTCTACTAGTGTAGTTTACGTCTTTCCAAGACGTAGTGGCAATCATCTCCTGAATATTCTGAAACCCCATAATAGATAAATCTTGGTCAGGCATGTGTAACAAAAATCCGAGAATCGCTTCTCCCGCACGATCAACTTCACAAGCTTGGGCAATAATCTCATCTAAACCAAGCCTTCTCCAAACCTCTTTTGCCTTGTGGCACTAAAACAACAGATGCTTTCTGTATTCTAAACCAGAAGCTCCAAAAAGGCATAAAGGTGAAACTTTCATGTGTCTATTGGCAAGCGTAACACGACATGGAAGAGTGCCATGCAGCATCCGCCAAATAAAAAAAATTCAACTTCGCTGGGCAAGATAAATTCCAAATCTTACACCAAATTGGATTAAAGTTAGTTCGAGCCATTCCATTAGTATGACGAAGCTTCCTTCCATGTTGATGATCCCACTCAACAAAATATGTAGATCGAAGAGAACAAATCCCATTCTTAGTATGACTCCAGGCAACAAAATCTGACATATCAAACTGAGGCAGACGGATAGCAAGGACCTGTTGTGAATCAATGGGCCACAAGGTCTGTCTGATAAGATCCTCATCCCACCTGTTCGAAAAGGGGCCAATGAAATCCGACACTTTTGACAACAAATGTTGCCCATTTGGAGTGATGACTTTTATGTTAGCACCGTTAGGGATCCAAGCATCTTCCCAAATATCAATTTTTTGACCATTTCCAACTCGCCAGATATAACCATGTTTTAAGGTATTAACTCCCGCCATAATACTTTGCCATGTGAAGGATGATCCCTTTTTTAACTTTGCATTCAATAAATCTCCATCAGGAAAATACTTAGCTCGCAAAATGGCGGCACACAAGGAGTCTGGATTCTCAAGAAGACTCCAAGCTTGTTTAGCCAGCATCACCAAATTAAAACAACGAATGTCATGAAAGACCATTCCGCCTTGTCTTTTGGGGACACACATTTTCCACCACCCCATCCAATGCATCCTTCTCTGGTTGTCGTCATCACCCCACCAAAAATGTGACATCTCGTCAGTTATTCCTTTACAATTTTTTTTAGGAATTTAAAGACCGACATAGCATAAGTTGGCATAGCTTGAACAAAAGACTTGAGAAGAACTTCCTTGCCTCCAGTGGATAAGAGTTTTTCTTTCCAAACACTAATTCTCATAACAATACAGTCAATCAGATATTGGAAACAATTAGTCTTATCTTACCCCACATGCACAAGCAGGCCCAGATACTTATCATTGAGAGCTTCGATCACGATATTCAAAATTGAGCAAATTTGCTCTCTAGTGTCGCCACTCGTATTTGGGCTAAAAAATATGCTGGATTTTTCAACGCTAACCATTTGTCCCGATGCAACACAATATAAATCCAAGATTGATTTAAGTGTCTCTACATTTTGTAGATTAGCTTTCATGAGGATCAACGAGTCATCCGCAAAAAGGACATTTGTGATAGTAGGGGCCTCTCTGCAAACCTTAACTCCCGAAATATTCCCAATCTCCTCCGCATGCGCCAAGAGAGCAGTAAGGCCCTCCGTGCATAATAAGAAAAAGGTAGGGGGATAATGGATCACCTTGTCTTAGGCCTCTTGTAGGCTTGAAACTTTCAGTTTCTTCATCATTAATCCGTACTCTATACTCAACAGCAGAGACACATTTCATAATAAGGTTTACCCATCTCTCCTGAAAACCAAGTTTCACCATAATTCCCTTCAAAAAAGGCTATTCAATTCGGTCGTAAGCTTTGTGCATATCAAGCTTGATAGCGCATAAACCCTCTTTTCCTACCCTCTTATTTTTAGTAGTCTGAAAGCTCTCATAAGCCACCAGAACATTGTCTGTAATGATTCTACCAGGCACAAAAGCACTTTGAGTCGGGCTGATAATATCAGGAAATAAAACCTTCAAATGCGTCGACAACATTTTGGAGATAATTTTGTTGGGGAACGCAGTATTTCAAAATTTTACCTATGGTCACGCAAGATCTATCTATGTGATGCATAGCAACGAGCGGAAGAGTGTTTCCACGTACGCTCGTAGACAGAAAGCGGAAGCGTTAAGCAACGCGGTTGATGTAGTCGAACGTCTTCGCGATCCAACCGATCAAGTACCGAACGCACGGCACCTCCGCGATCTGCACACATTTAGCTCGGTGACGTCCCTCGAACTCTTGATCCAGCTGAGTGCCGAGGGAGAGTTTCGTCAGCACGACGGCGTGATGATGGTGATGATGAAGTTACCGACGCAGGGCTTCGCCTAAGCACTACAACGATATGACCGAGGTGGAAATCTATGGAGGGGGGTGCACACGGCTAAAACAATCAACTTGTGTGTCTATGGGGTGCCCCCTCCCCTGTATATAAAGGAGGGGAGGAGGGGGCCGGCCGGCCTCAGGGTGCGCCCCCAAGGGGGGATTCGTACTCCTACTAGGAGTAGGTTTCCCCCCTTTCCTAGTCCAACTAGGAGGGGGAAGGAAGGGGAAGAGGGGAAGAAGGAAAGGGGGGCCGCCCCCCTCCCCAATTCGGATTGGGCTTTGGGGGGTCCGTCCCACCTCTTGGCCGCCTCCTCTCTCTTCCACTAAAGCCCATGTAGGCCCCGGTACTCTGGTAAATGCCCGAACTCATCCGAATCCATTCCGGTGTCCAAACATAACCTTCCAATATATCAATCTTCATGTCTCGATCATTTCGAGACACCTCGTCATGTCCGTGATCACATCCGGGACTCCGAACAACCTTCGGTGCATCAAAACACATACACTCATAATACCGATCGTTATCGAACGTTAAGCGTGCGGACCCTACGGGTTCGAGAACTATGTAGACATGACCGAGACTCATCTCCGGTCAATAACCAATAGCGACCTGGATGCTAATATTGGCTCCCACATATTCTACGAAGGTCTTTATCGGTCAAACCGCATAGCAACATACGTTGTTCCCTTTGTCATCGGTATGTTACTTGCCCGAGATTCGATCGTCAGTATCTTAATACCTAGTTCAATCTCGTTACCGGCAAGTCTCTTTACTCGTTCCGTAATGCATCATCTCATAACTAACTCATTAGTCACTTTGCTTGCAAGGCTTATAGTGATGTGCATTACCGAGAGGGCCCAGAGATACCTCTCCGACAATCGGAGTGGCAAATCCTCGATCTATGCCAACTCAACAAACACCATCGGAGACACCTGTAGAGCATCTTTATAATCACCCAGTTACGTTGTGATGTTTGATAGCACACTAAGTGTTCCTCCGGTATTCGGGAGTTGCATAATCTCATAGTCATAGGAACATGTATAAGTCATGAAGAAAGCAAAAGCAACAAACTTAAACGGTCATCGTGCTAAGCTAACGGATGGGTGTTGTCAATCACATCATTCTCTAATGATGTGATCCCGTTCATCAAATGACAACTCATGTCTATGGTTAGGAAACTTAACCATCTTTGATTAACGAGCTAGTCAAGTAGAGGCATACTAGTGACACTCTGTTTGTCTATGTATTCATACATGTACTAAGTTTCCAGTTAATACAATTCTAGCATGAATAATAAACATTTATCATGATATAAGGAAATATAAATAACAACTTTATTATTGCCTCTAGGGCATATTTCCTTCAAATTTTGTATACCACATTGCAAAGACTGATAGGTCTAAACTAGGTTACCTTCTCGGGTGAATTGACCTTGGGTATCAACACAATCGCAGTGTCATTCCAACTTGGTGGAATTGTCCAGGTATTCACTGCTTGCAAGACCTCATCAACCAAATCATCCCCTAGCATCGGCCAGAATCTTTTATAAAAATAGCATGAAGACCATCTGGCCCGGAGCCTTTAAATCGCTAATATCAAAAAGAGCCTTATGAACATCATCAGCAGTATAAGGGGAAGCAGGGCATTATTCATCTCAGTAGTCACTCTACTCCGGACAAGAGACAAAGCTTCCTGATTTGGATATAAAACCTCCGAGGTAAAAAGATGGGAGAAATAACCCATAATATGTTCCTTCACATCATTACCTTGCTGCCAAACACTAGTATCATCCAGAAGTCTCCTAATATTGTTCCTTTTTTTCCTGGTTGTTGCGGCGTTATGAAAAAATGAAGTATTACGGTCCCCATGTAGTAGCCAGTTCGCTCGACCTCTTTGTAACCAGAAAATTTCCTCTTGATCCAAAAGATTTTCGATGAGTACTAAAATATCCATTTTGCCTTGAGCGGGAATCACCACTAATAGGACCACGTTTCAGCCTCTCTTGTTCTTTTTTTAACTTATTTGTTCTCCTCTTTGGTCCCTTCAAAGTAACTCGGTCCCAAGTATGTAAATCATCATGCACCGCTCTAGTCCGTGCCGCTAGAGAAGGACCAATACCGCCATTTTTGCTTTTTCCCAAGGAGTCTTCACAATCTCCTCAAGAGTATCTTCTTTCAGCTATTTTGCTTCAAATTGTTTCACGGGACCGTTCCACGATTAAACAAGTTACTGTCAAAATAATCTGTATCAAGAATTAAAGGGCGATGGTTCGAGTGTACATGCTCCCCATTAATAACAGCAGCACGCGGAAATTTACTTGCCCATTCTAAATTACAGATAGCTCGATCAAGCCTTTCACTGATGTCCCCCCTTCTCCAAGTGAATGGATCCCCAAAACAGCCCATATCCTCCAGTTTACAGTCACTCAAGCACAAGGATAAATTACAGACAGCTAGAGTAGATAATTTCATTAAAATCTCCAATGACTACACAAGGATAATCAGCATGGGAATGCAGTTGACGAAGATCATCCCAAGATAAATATTTTTCATTCCATGGCGGATAACCATAGAAACCCGTAAAGCGCCTATTTACAGAATCATAATTCAAAAACATAACATCAGTAAAATGGGAATACAAATAGTTCAACTCAAGTTTATTCTCTTTTGATAAAAAAATACCAGACCACCAGACTTGCCATCACTCTCATCTAGAAACATGGAATTAAAACCTAAGATACAACGTAGCTCGTCAGCTTTACTTTTATTCAAATGCGAATCGGAAAGAAAAATCAAATCCGCACAAGTACGACCTTGGAGCTCCCGTAGCTCTCGAACTGCCGTGGAAGACAACATTCCACGGCAGTTCCAACAAATTGCTCTCATTTCGCCTGGCGGTCCTCCTCATGACCCGAGGCCGCCAAATCAGTGTCCGCAGCTCTGTCTTCTCCAACTGATTCCCTCCTTCCCTCTTCATATTCCTCTTCTTTCTCTTCAATCTCCTTAGAAACATGAGTCACCTCTCCATTCTTACCCCAAACAGTTTCAACCCGACCCCCACAAACCCTCTTAGAGGAAACATTAAAATCGCCATACAGCATACATTCCTCACTGTCCATACTAGCATTCTCAAGAGAGAAATTTAAATCACTACCGGTAGGCCAGGCAAAACTAGGGCGGCTCTCTTTTTACCTGAGCCTGTAGCATGTGCATCGCCATCTTCTTTGTTGACCTTTTCTCCTTCCCTGGATACTCTCTTCCATTTCACTTTAACCGACCTCTTAACAGCTCCCTTTGAAGAAGTGAAGATAAACACTGGAGCACCTTGGGATGACCCTGCCTTTCGGCCAGAGGCAGCCGCAGCAGTCTCTGCCACCGTCTTCTATCCCAAAACCTCCTAGTTGGAATCTGCAAGAGCAGCACCCTGACCCTCCTTGAAGCCTAGTCCAAAGGAACCAACAGAACCACACAGCAGGGCCCAACCCTCCTGGCCGGACAGCAGAGCTTGTGTGTAGCCCTCCAAACCATGACCCGCACCAGGAACAACCAGACCCAAGACCTCCTGGGTGGGCGTCCAAGCAGCAGGCAATAGTCGACTCTAGTGGAGCACCCTGGCCACCCACAAAAGGGCCCTCTAGGAGCAGCCCGGACGGCAAGACCCCTCCCAGGTCAAGCATAGATGTTGCTGCAATTGGTGGCGCATGTGTCGCAGCACCGCCACGAGAGGAAGGGGCGTTGGAGCAAGCCCCGACACCACACTCGTGACCTCCTGCATGAATAGATATGAATATTCTGACATTGAGTTCACCGTAACCACCAGGTGTCGTACACTCTTCTCCACCTCTTTAATGGCCACCTCCGGAATGGCAAAGCCCCTTGGAACATCGGCGATCTACACATTGAATTCCTCTCCTTCCAATACGAATCAACCCGCGGTGCAAAAGTAAACTCCGGCTTCCTGGAGTCGCCTGGGAAGCTACAAAACCTTTCCGACGAGTGGCCGACCAAACCGCAAAACAAACAGAAATTTGGTAGCTTTTCATACTTCACCTCAAACTTGATCTCAATGCAGCTCCCCTTTGGATTGATGGATACATGTTTGCGAAGAGGCTCGTGAAGTAGATGCTTCACCCGAACCCAAAGATATTCGTCAATGACGACACCATTACGGAGAGAAACCTCCACCATCTCACCAAGCTTTCCTCCCAAGGACCATCCCATCTTTTCAGTCATAAGCTCATAGTTGTCGAGTCCTCTGATTTGCGCCCATATCTCCATGACACCAAGGTTGATGTCTGCTGGCTTCCCCTTTCCATCGAACGGGGCCCCATTCTTATTGAAATGCTAAGGTTGGCCATGGAGAACAGAATTCCTATCTCACTGGTCATTGAACTTGATGACAAACCGACCATCATTGCTCGCCACCCTTTGTGGGGTAACTTCCCCATGAAGACGCCACGCCCGCCGGAGCTCATTGAGGATTGCTCAGGATCGGCCTCGTACTCAGCCAGCAAGCATCCCACCACCAGCCATCCGTCGGCAGCCCGACGAACCTCCTCCAAATCCACCACAACTGAACTAGATCCTTTCTCTGGAAACCTTGAAACATGGTTGTCCTTGCGTAAGAGGCATGGAGGTGCTTCTATGGGGTCGCCAAAGTCATCACCGGCGAACACATGCCCACCGCTCCAACCTGCTGCTGATCCGCCCCCTCCCCCTCGACAGTCAACTTCTCATGGGACATCCTCTCCTTCCCCTCACTCATCAGCTCAACAGCAAAATCAACAATCTTCAACTCACGCACGAAGGATGGATAGAAGAACCGAGGGGGAATAGACAGGCACAACACACCCCTAGGCCACTCAATCTTTGAATAAGTTGTGATCCCTCCCGAATTCACTCTAAAGGAATTTCAGTTTCCCCTTCCATTCCGTGAACCGCTCCCGAGAAATCCTCAATGCCTTGGAACCTAGCTTTACCTTCTCCCTAACTCTCCTCCACTCCGCCTCCATATCGCCCCCTAGCAGCCACTCCCCCGGCCAAGCCCCGGCGGCCGCCGAACCCCCCACCTCCGCAGCTGCCATCGCGGTCGGCCCTTCAGTCACCCTCAGATCGCCTCCGCCATCGCGAGAGGAAACTTACAAAAAGGCCCCTGTAGTTAGGGTTTTATCTCCTCTTGTCGCCACATCGTTTTATTTCGAGGGAAACTTCTATAGGGTGCGGGTCAAGCTATATGTGTGAAACCCCTGAAAAAAAGCTAGGGGTTCGTGGAGGAAAGCATGATATCTTTTCCGTGAAATAAGAGAGACTTCTGGATTGGTGCCAGGTATGCGGTATGATGGGTCATGAAGATGCCGCAATGGCGGCAAGTATGCCCACCATTTCGCAAAAAAAAGGTATAGCATGTATGCCCACGATTGCCCGCACTCGATTGCCTGCAGTGCTTCTTCTCACCACACACGTACTCAGCATGCATGATGTAACTTGGATAGCTAAACAAGCAGAGATCGATGGAGGTAGAAATCAAGTGTAGATGAATCATTCTACCAGCAAATGAGCTAGCTTACTCAAAAGGAGCTAAAAAATCACAGGAGGGGCGTGAATCTCCAAACAGAATTCTGGTGAGACTGTTATGCCCCTATCCTTTTTCGCTTTGCTATTTTAGCATGCCGTAGTCTCATCCGGCTCAGTCATTTTAGTTCTCACTTCTTCCGTGTGTCCGTGTCAGAAAAATATCACGAATGTGCAGCTAGTATGGGAAACAAGTTGCTGCAGTTCAGTTTCACAAAGACTAGAATGGAGTAGTTGACTTGATTCTCGCACAAACTAAAAATGGTTTCAGCTTCACAGATAAAGAAAAGACATGATATGTAATGCAGAAGAGTAGACCATCTTCCTGAAAATTAAACGGGCATATGGCATGAATCAAAAGTCCAAACGTACAAAGTAAATAAGACAGCCGCATGTTAAACATGTGAACCAAATCCCAATTGCATCCATATCAACAGTTTTGTGGATTGAACTAAAAAGGCCTCGACTGGACAACTAGCAATTTAGCTAAAGGTCCTCCTGCGAAGCAAGACTCATGGCGACGTCCCAAATGTTAATATGATTGCTCCTGCTCTGAATCTGAATGTGAATACATTGACTACTCCGAATCTGAATATGACCCTGTACAAGTATAAAAAGAATGTGCAATTAGTCGGATTGGCATATATACTGAACATTATTATTCGTTAGCAACATGAAGCTGATAGAAAGTTCTGGCTTATGTTTTACATATTTGGTCGTTCAGTTCACTTGACAAATTCACATTGCCAAATTTCATAAACATACACGGGGCTGCAATAATAAAAATTCACCGAGACTAATAATTTGGCTTATGTTTACTCTTTACACAGTTAGCTATCCAACTAATTTGAAAAATACCATTGTGAAATTTCACACATACATGGGATTGGAAGGCAAAAACTTCAAAATCTAGGAAGATTGGAATTTTAACTTACCATGGGAAGACCGTATTCTTTCCTTGATGTTGATTTTCTCAGCAGATACTCCATACGAACAAAGGACCTTCGAAATTTTGTGAGCTCGCTCATCTTTTGCCCAACAATTTATCTTGACAACCCTAATATGTCTTGATGCCAAAAATGGTTCTGTCAAATCATAGCTTCCGTCTGTTTCTCCGGCATATTTATGTGGCTGTATAGTTTACCAAAATCAATCAACAATTCAACTGCAACTTCGACAAGAGGAAAATGTAGGTATAAAACTTAGAAACCATATATACCTTAGATAGCCGGAGGCTGAGCTTCTCGAGACTTGGTGACCGCTTGAGAAAGTAAAGTAGTGGTCCGAAGTCAGGCTCCACACACCAATCATTGAGTGACAAGGTTTTGAGCTTGCTAAACGTAGTGCAACGTTTTAAATCTTTCATGAAAGCAGCAGACTGGACAAGGTGTGATCAGTGGGCACAGATATCAGGTGAGACTAGAAAGTCAATGGATACAATAAAAACATACCGCTTGATACTTGGCCATGAGCTCTAGATTAGTGGTATCTGACAAGCGTCCAAGGAGCAAGGAGCCATCCTTGTCGTCAAGCTTGATAGAGGCTCCTAGCAACGACGGGGTACACTCAAACGTAGGAACCTTGCCACGGCCGCTAGCCAGCTCTAAGTAGACAAGGTTTGGGACAGTAATGAGAGCTGCCTTCTTGTCATAACGACGAAAATCATAGTCCGTGATGCTCAGATATCTCACAGATTGTGAAGATATATTGATGGGACCGTCGCAGCGTGAGCGTAAGATTAAGAAGCAGCAGCGGTGCATCTTTACTGTCTCAAGGTTTGGGCAGCTCGAGAAATCCAAAGAGTATTTGCTCGAGAAGATCACTCCATCGAGATCCAACGTCATCAGATGCGGGGAGGAGATGGGAGTCTCAAGCACAACATTCTCCACATGCTCGTGTTCGGGATCGAGGTTATCGGGGTTGTGGTCACTGAGCCTAAGCAGCCGAGAGTGGCACGACAAGGCGTACCGGATCCACAGATCGGTGTACCGGGCCCGCTCCTCGGGATCGCCGTGTTCGGACCCCTCGCTGCTGGTAGGTTTCGATCTCGCACGCGTGGAGAGGCGTCCTGTTGCGGAGGACGATGAGATAGTGGACGAAGTGGTTGAGGTGGCCGGCGCCCTTGAAGGAGTCGACGCCGGTGATCCGCAGGGCCGGCACGGATTTCCACTGGTGGCTCCAGTGGCGGGCGAGCACGCAGGTGCGCACGGCCTCACGCGACGGCAGGAACGACAACACGTGCTGGAGGACCTCATCCGGGAGGGCGCCTAGGCGGTCTGGTCCACGGCAGCCGGGTGCTACCGTCCCTCCGAATGTCCGATTCCGAGGCATCCTGCCGAACAGGTGACCCGGCCGACGCGGGGGGTGGTGGATTCGCGAGCTCACGACGGCAACCCCAATCCCGCCGCACGGCGACTACATGAGGACGAGGCGACAAGCTCCGTATCGCTAGGGTTTTAACATCTCGTGTGGGCTGTGGTTGAGCTGTGCCCGTATGGCTATTCCTCACCAATTAATTCTTTTGCTAGCCCATTATCTGACCCACAGATGACTTGGCGGAGATGGCAATGCCCTGTGTTCTAAAAAAAGAAGAAGATGGAATTGCTCTAAGCCTCACTGTAGCCTGTAGGTAAACATCTTTGGCTCCGACTGACTCCTGCTATCAGTTGTATTTTGGTGAACATTCCCATTATTTTGGTGGACATTCCCGTTGATTAATAAAGAGGACGTGTTTGGACTAAAAAAAGATTGGATACCTCGAAGGTGATAGGTCGGATATGGTCGGCCAGTTAACAGCTGAAACCATAGAAAGACATTCGCCACCATAGAAAGATCTCTATTACCATTGACAATTGTGAGTTATTATGTGGTGCAGTGGATTCATGGTGGCATTCATAGGTAGTGTGTTCAATGTCCAGATGTGTTTGGGCTTTGGTAGATGATGAGCTAGCATAACACATGATAGCAACAAGAGAGCCAAGTGATGAACAATGACTTTTTACTATGTTCAAATCATTATCACATGACACTTTGGTCAAGCTTGTGGTTACCTTATGGGCAATATGGACGGCAAGATGGAAAGAGACACATGAGGGAATTTTTAGATCTCTCTATCAATGCACATATTTGTTGAACGATATATCTCTGAGTTGGAGTGCTCAAAACGTCCAACAATGGCAGCAACTTCTCCTGCTCTTCCTAGACATGCAGCGTCTTGGCAACGTCCGCCGCATGCCATGGACCAACTTAGAGTGGGTTAGCCAAAGAGGCATGAGCAAGGTGAGTCGGCGAGGGAGGGGAGACCAGGGATCAGGCCGAGGAGGGGAGAGGATATCGGTGTGGTCGCCGGCGTCGATTTGATTTCGATTGGCGGACGAGCGTCTGGCCGGAGTTCAGCAGCCGCTAATTAAATTTTTGGGATCCTTTGCGTTTTTTTTCTCTTTGAGGTTTTTGGGTCTCAATGTACGCACCTGGTTGGAGCGTGCTGGCCCAGGCTATTTTGGGCCCAATCAACTGCGAGATAGTGAGTGTGTCTGATATTCTTTCTGCAATTGTCTGTTACTCCTCCAAAGAGAGTCCACTCAAAAAGAATCCAGAGAGAGGGAGAGAGAGGGGGAGGGAGATAGGGGGAGAGTGCTCTTTGCACAAAAATAATGACTTGAAGATGTGTGCCAGTGTCGTCGTATGTACTTTTGCGAACTAAGCATAGTTCAGATGGTTAGATTCCTTGTGATGGAACCAACCCACCTGGGTTTATGCCCTAGAATTGGCATTGGTGGTCCCATTTTCCTATATTTGTTTAAAGTCTTTCGGCGATGTGCGTTCAATGAGAGGAGACGTTCTCGTCGACTATGAGATGATGTGTCGGCTCAGTCTCTCAGATATACTCAGAGCGATAGGTTGTGCGTGCATATATTCATGGGTTAATTATCCTTCTGCCCTCAGTAGTGTCCGTGCGCACCGACTCGTTCCGTGAACTCTGCCGTCTCCGTCAGGTCAACGTTTTGACTCGCCCTTACAGATGGGACCAGGCGGCAGAGACGGCCAATTCTATTCAGACCGTTGCACGCGTGGCTTGTGGGACCCAGCAGAGAGCCGTTGAGCAGAGAGACGTTGCGGGTGTGCTATATAAGCGGGCGACACATAGCGGCGGTGACCACGGCGAGAGAGAGAGAGCACGGCGGTGACCACGGTGAGAGAGAGAGAGAGAGAGCACGGCGGTGGGAAAGCTAGTTGTGGAGGGCGCGGAGGCGTTGAGATCCCCTTCGGCTCCGAGCTCCATGTCTTCCTCAAGCTCCCGCGCCACCTCGCGGATGCAGAGCCGGGCGTGTGTCGACATGCCTATCTTCGTCTGTCCGCGGTGCCGGGCGGGCGTTGTTCGGAGGGTTTCTCACACACCGAGGAACCAGAAATCGTTCGTTCTACGTGTGCAGCGAGAATGGGGTAAGAATCGGGGCAATTGCACCATTTTCGTGGTCGGGATCTTTGAGCAATGGGTTGATCTGTTTGGTGTTCATGCAGGTGACATGCTTCTTTCTTTGGGTCGATGCTCTGGCCAAGACTCTAATGAATGAACTACAAGAAGAGCATGAAGAATGGTTGTGCATGCTGCCACAAACGGCAGTGGCCGCAGCACGAGCTCCGAAAGAAGAGATGGAGGGCGAAGCACGCACTGACACAGAGCTAGCTGTTGAGCTTAGGATGTTGAAGAAGAAGGTTAGGAAGCTTGAAGATCAAGCACTACCAATACCCATTTGAAAATAGTTTTGGGCATTTGTAGGTATGGTAATCGCACTGGTTGTAATGTTGAAAATGTATGGAAAGGCATGAATTATGAAGGAATTTGTAATCTTGAAATTGTATGAGAAATTCACCTAGTTTAAATGTTGGTCAAAGTGGTTTAAATGTTGAAAAAAGAAGAGAAGAAGTGACCAACATTTAAACATGTTGAAAAAAGAGAAGAAATGAGGAATTCATAAACTTTTGATCAATGAAATGCAGCTCTCTGCTCTGCCTTTCTGTCAAAAAAAGGTTGCTCTTGGGCCAAATTTAGAGCGTAGAGCCAAGTGCAGGCTAGACTAATGGGCCAACTTCATCCAATTAGGCCTATTCGGGGTTCTCTTGCGTGTTTTTCTGTTTTATGTTTTGATTTAATTTATGCAGTAAATCATAATGCTGGAACTTTTTGTGGAAGCTAATTGAATTATTTCAGAGCCAAACAGTTAAGGTTAGAAATTTTTTGGAGCTGTTAAATATTTAATAGCAATTTAATTACTCCAATTCAAATACACCATGATTTAAATCAAAGACCAAAATGTCATGGAAAATGTGCCTCAGCTCTGGTAGAGGTTTACACCTGGTGCCAAAATAAATGAACATTTTTTAAGGGCATTACATTGAGAAAAAAATAATTTGTCTAAAAATGAAGGGTAGAAAATGCACAAAAAATTGGTGCGGCTGGGACTCGAACCCAGGACCGCATGGGTTTGTGGCGTTTAGGGCTGCGCTAGTAACCGCTAGGACAGATGGAAAGACTTTGACATGGGTAGGGAAGGAAGGTATACATAGTGAGACCGTGAATGTTTGCACACGCGTGAGAGTGGTTTTCCTTTGTTTTGCACTGAAATTTTGGAGGGTTGGAAGGTTGAAAACGTATGTTTGCACTGCCACATGATTTTGGCTAGAGTGGCACTTGGTTTAGGGTTAGAGTGGCACTTGGTTTAGGATTTAAAGGGAATAAATTTGCATGTTAGTTCATGACTTGTTTTTTTTTTGAATGAAAGAGAGGGCTTCTCACCCCCTCCGATTTTCATTAATGAAAACCACAAGTTCTCGAACTTCATGACTTGGTTTAGGAAAGAAATTATATGTTTGGGCACAGACATTTTTTAACACACATAATAAACCCTAATAACTTAGATAAGATGCAACACACAGTACCCTTACATTAAGCAATAATAATGAGTTCACGGACACATGAGGAAACATGACACGACACGACACGACATAGAAAAGCAACAAAATAAAAACGAAACATGACGAGCTTGACTCCGAGCTTGAACATCTTCATCTTTACCTCCTTCTTCCACCTTGGCCGCGCGCCCCTTCAACACCGTCTTCATCTTCACACCTCCTCCTCCTCGTCGTAGGGAAGGGAGTGCATCTAGCCTGGAGTGGGGAAGATGCTCTCGTAGTTGGTGTAGATGTTGTACACGATGAAGAAGATGGCCTCGCAGCCGCACCAAAAGACTTGGCCAAGGAGCTCGATCGCGCGCGTTAAACGGGTTGGTGAAGGTGACCGTGAGCAGTAGGAGGATGCCGCCGTGGTCACGAACCACGTTGAGGGTGAACATCCTAGGCGAGCCCCATGGGAGGTGTGCATAGCCGGCTCTGAGGAAGGCGCGGGTGAGTTCGACGGAACCCCTCCACCTTGAAATAGCCCACACACGGAGCTCCCTCTCCACGAGCACGCCCGGTGGGTAGCGCAGCTCCGGCATGACAGGCGGACGGTTGAAGGTCGGCCCGTTGAACTGCATCTTCACTTGGTCTCGCTTGGGGAGGGCTCGGTCGCTTGGGTGTTTGAAGTTGGAGAGGATGGATCAGATCTGGCTTGTGGGTTGGAGAGGAAGAGAGGCACCCCATTTATAGACCTGTGTGTGGGAGAGGAGAGAAAGGATGAGAACGGTGTGTGTGTGAATCCGGACTTGTGTGTGTATCCGCTACGTTTTGCACTCTTTCATTTTTGCACGAAAACGATGCATGGGGCGCGTGCGTGCATCTGAATCACCGCATAGCTCTTTGACCGGGCGGTGCATCTGACTCGCTGCCCTGAACCACTGCCGTAATGCCTAACTCTTAATCAATACGTGCATGGCCACCTAGCTCGCCTCGCTAGCCTAGCTCGCCTCGCTAGCCTAGCTCGCCTAGCGCGCCTTGCTTGTCTCGCTCGCATGCATGCACGTCCGCCTCCCGCGCATGCAAACCCACGTCGCCGCCTCCCATGCATGCAAGTCCTGGAAAGGCTGAGACGGGCAATTTACTGTGGTCTCAGGGCCAGACAACGAGACGGCCCAACGGTCCATCCAGCGCGCCCGGTATTTGTTTTAAAAAAAACAATCTCCCAGCCAATCAGATTGCATGTCGCGGATCGCCCCCCTCCTCCCCGAAGATTCCTTCTAGAAGGGTTAGATCGATGGCCCTTGATCGCCGCTAGGGTTAGATGGACGGTCCTTATTCAGCGCTAGGGTTAGCGGGGTTTGGGAGGGGTTTGGAGCAGTCAAAGCTATGTTTGACCAGATTTCAAACGCGCATAATAAATTAAATAAAAAACAGAAAAATAAAAAACCTGCGCACATAGTCTTCTTATGTCATATACTAACGATTTAAGTTGATAAACACGGTTTACATACATTTAAACGATAAGTTCATGTGTATTGTGTGATATCTCGAGTATCTCAAACTCTCTTGTATGAAGTGAAGAGAAGTGTTTTGGGGAAATGAACATGAAAATTTCAAAAAACACACCACAGCTTCATTTTGGAGTGACTAAGAAGGATCCAGGCTTAGTTTTCATTTTGATGTTTTACACTTGTTTAAATCTTGGTCAAAGTTAAGTTTGAATAGAATTCAAATGAGCAAATTTTTTTTAAAAAAAATCAAAAAATGGAAAAACCAGCGCACATAGTTTGTATATATAGAATATATGTGTAGGAAAGTTATTTGGCTGATTTAGACAAGGTCGAAATAAACCTTGTTTAGAAATGAGGCCGTTTACCCTACCTTTGGACCCCTCTTTTTAGCACATTTTTCATGAAAATTTCAAAAACCTCACCACAACTTCATTTTGGATTGACTAAGAAGGATCTAGGCTTAGTTTTTCATTTTGATGTTTTAGACTTGTTTAAATCTTGGTCAAAGTTAGGTTTGACCAGAATTCAAATGAGCAAAACAAAATTCAAAAAAATCAAAAAAAGGAAAAACCATGTGCTCATTCAAACATCATCCAACAGATTTAAACATCATGTCAAACATAGTTCTAACATAGGTCCAACATCATCCAACAGAAATACAACATTATTCATAATGTTTCATAATTATTCATAAATAGCGTTGGGGCTTCTGTCTGTTCCTTGAGCTTCTTGCCATCACTTTGCTCCTTGTGCACCTTGTGCTCATTGCTTCTTCTCTTCTCCTCTTGGTTGTCGGTACCTTGTGCGTCTTCTTCAAACCTATCATAGAGCTGTGTAAAACATAAAGGGTAATGAGATCATGTCAAGTGATAAATGTACAGTAGTATTTGACCCTTGCAAGATTTACATACCTAGCAGAACTCACAACAACAGAAGGTTGGTCACCATTTGGAGCCTCACTTGGATAATCATTTGGAGCCTCACTTGGATCACCATGAACACCATTTCGAGACTCACTTGGATCACCATTTGGAGCCTCAGTTGAATGATTATTTGGAGGATATTTTGGATCATCGTCAAAATCATGCGGGTGTTGACCATCATCATTTGGAACCTCGTCAAAATCCTCATCTGATGCAACCGGCTGTTGACCATCATTTTCATCATCTGTTGAGGTAACCGGCTGCTGACCAACATTTTCATCGAAGCCTTCATCAAAACTCTCTCCGAACGCTCGATCTACTGCGTTATCACAATACTTATCGAAATGACCAGACCCACCACACCTTGTGCACTTACACTTCCTCGCTCCAAGTCAAGCTCCTTTGCTGCGAGGTCTGATTCGACTCTTCCTTGGTCTACCTGCTGCTCTCTTCAGAACTGGAGCGCAAAGCTTGAATCCAGGGTTCACCATGTCCCATTGTTGTTTTCCCTCCATAGCAGGCAAGGCATAAGCATATGTGGCTTTGAACCTTGCAACAGAGTAGTAATCATGCACATACTGTTGTATGTTCCCTGCTGGACCTGGGAGAGAAGTGATGAAAAACAAGGCATGAATGCATGGCAACCCAGTTATCTGCCATTGCCTAGAACTGCAAGTTCTAGCTTCTAAATCCACTGGATATCTCCATTCCCTCTTCTCTTTATCCAAATATGATATCTCTGATGTGGTACCCGAGCAAAGAGTCATGTTCATTTCCAAGCTTGTTGTTTTCTGCTTCAGTTCATTCATCACGGCAGGGATGATAATGTGGCCCATGAATTTTGCCTCGGCCATTCCTGCACGATAATGAAATTTCTGCATGTATTCTATCCTTATCCTGTCAAGCAAATCCACCATATAATGACCCTTTAGTTTCCGGATCGTTGAGTTGAAAGACTGCAAGATTATTATGCACATAGTCAACTTTGCTCATGTCACTGAATTGGCTTCTGGCCCATAACTTGGAGTGGTGTGTTTCCAAGTATTCTTTCACTTTGGGATTCATGTATAACTGCCTCAAGTGGTAGTTGTGCTTCTTCACACTGCAAGTCAAAGATGCTGGCCATAAATTGTCGGTATACACCTTTCCTTCGAATTTCTTCAAGAAATTTGCAGCAAGGTGACACATGCATTCCCTATGCTCTACTCCAGGGAACACATTGTCCACGGCCACTTCTAAACCTTTGCAGGCATCTGTATGAATGACCAACCCATTGGGATGTGCAATAGCCCGGCGAAGATTATGCAAAAACCAAGTCTAGCTCTCCTCAGACTCTGTCTCCAGCACACCGTAGGCAACTGGAAATACAAAACTGTGTGCATCAACTGCACAAGCTGCTACTAACTGACCTTTAAACCTCCCTGTGAGAAAAGTGGCATCAATAGCCAAGTAAGGCCTGCAACCTGCCAAAAAACCCCGGCGACAAGCCTCAGAGCAGACAAAAACCCTTCTAAAGCATTCCTTGGTCTTTGTCACTCCCCTGAATGTGTACTCCACGGTGTGGTGATCAATATCTACAATACTACTTGGGCTTGTCCTCTCCACTTCACCTTTGAATGAATACAACAATTGAAAACTTTCCTACCAGTTACCATAAATAGAATCCATAGCATGTTGTTTACCATTGAACAACCTCATGTATGGTAAATCTATCTTGAACTTATCTTTGATGTTCTTCTGCAATTCCTTTGGACCCACTTGCTGGTTTTCTTTCACCCACTTCTTTACTTCTTCTGCCACCCATCTTGACTTGGCTCTACTGATTGTATCCTTCCTAAGGGTTGATTCCTGGCATGTGTGCTTAAAAGGGTTCACTCTGACCTGAACATTAGTGTTATTTCGCATTTTAGATGCGAGCAGCCTCCATGGACAACCCTCAGTCGGACAGTGCACTCTGTAACGTACTTGATCGCTCTTGTCAACTTTGAAAGTACGTTCTACCTTGATGCAGTATGTCACAAGTGCATTTCTACACTCATTCATGGATGCAAAAACTGTACCTTCTTCCATATGAGGGTTCAAAGGGTCCCATTCAACAGCTGCAAGGTCTTCGTCCTCACCCACCGCGTCATCATCCACACGGACTGCATTGTGAGCCTCATCTTGGTTTTCAGCCCGAGGTGCCCATCATCAGGCTCCACTTCAAGGGGGGCCCTACTGCCGTTGCCCACACTTGTCGAGCCACCACGTCGCCGTGCACCAACTGAGCTGTTCTGGCTAGAGATGCCATTACGACGACTTGGTTCTCCCCGAGATGTTGCACCCATCATCCTAGGTCCAAATGCCTGCTCAAGCACATCAACTTGCAGCCTCACATGAAAATTATCTTTCTCTTTATGCCTAACAAACATGGTAGCCAGCTCTTCATCATTACTAACTGTCACCCATTTCTTTTCCCCATCATAGTATTTGTATACCACTTCATCAAGCAAACCCCAAGGATATTGGCTACAAATTACCTCCCCAAATTGTCTGAAACTCCAATTACTAGCCATTGGCAACCGATAATCGAAACCTCCTTGGTATTTCTTTTTATCCTTTGCATCCAACATGTACCGGTCCCTTCTAATGTGCACCAAGAAAGCAAACCGCAACTCCATCCTAACCGACGAAAAACAGAGACTCAATCAGCACACTAATTGGGCAAACCTACTCGAATCGAGTGTTCAAATGCACAACTAAGCTCAATCTAAACAGAAAGCGAGACTTACCCCTCGGGAACCCAGTCGTGGATGCGGCGGATCTCCGACCCGATGCCTGCCTCGCCAAATACTCCAGGGTCGCCGCTGCTCGCCATTTCACCCTAGGGTTCTTCCTCCTAATTCAAACAGCTCCAGCAGCCCCCCACCTTTGAGCGCTCCGTCCGGGCGCATGGAAGGAGGTCGCGCCGCGGGTCGAGCAGGTGGCGGGCGCCCCACCCGTGGCGTCGCGGGAAGGTGGTGGGCGTCGCAGGTAGCCGTGGAGCGTAGGCGCAGGACGGTAGTGGCGGAGCAGGCCGTGCAGCTGGTGGCGGGGCAGGTGCTGGCCGCGACGCAGGTGGCGGCGGTGGCGGCGCAGGACAGCCAGCCGGCGGATGGGCAGAGTGAGCTAGAATCCTACGAATGATTTGGGGATTTAGTTGCACGGGCCTACATGTCAGCTCCGGACCCACGTCCACGTGGTCCCACGTGTAAGCTCCAGACCCACAACCACTAACCCGGCGGATGGAATGGACTCAAATATGTCCGTTTGGCCTTGTCATAGTAGCTATGCATGGACTAGGGGCAAAACTGAGCACAATTTGCATCTGAGGGAAAAACTGAGCACACGGACACCACTGAGGGCAAAAGGATAATTAACCCTATATTCATATAGGTGAGTGTGTACCTATGTATGAGCGTCTGCGTTTGTACTATGTTTAAAAAAAATTACTTGTAGAAGTTATTTTGTGTATAAAACAGTAGTAACCAAACAAAGCTAAGAATGACCCCTTCCTCATCATGTCCTTGCAGAAGTTATTTTGCGTACAAAACAGTAGTAACCAAACAAAGCTTGGAATGACCCCTTCCTCATCATGTCTTAACGCCGGCGGACGGAATGGACTCAAATATGTCCGTTTGGCCTCGTCATAGTAGTTGTGCATGGACTAGGGGCAAAACTGAGCACAATTCGCATCTGAGGGAAAAACTGAGCACACGGACACCACTGAGGGCATAAGGATAATTAACCCTATATTCATAGAGGTGAGTGTGTACCTATGTATGAGCGTCTGCGTTTGTACTGTGTTTAAAAAAATTACTTGTAGAAGTTATTTTGTGTACAAAACAGTAGTAACCAAACAAAGCTAAGAATGACCCCTTCCTCATCATGTCCTTGCAGAAGTTGTTTTGCGTACAAAACAGTAGTAACCAAACAAAGCTTGGAATGACCCCTTCCTCATCATGTCTTGGTTCACAGCAGCCTGCATCAACCAACACTTTGGCCAGTTCAATACCTTTTGCTTTCGAGGAGGCTCATCTACAACAAAGCTAAGCAGCATCATTACTGATATCATCTGCAAGTCACGACTTGATGTGATTCAAATTTCGAGTGGCCAAAGTTAAGGAGATGTACACTGAGATTCGTAAGAACCATATCTGTATCAACATGAGTAGGAGAGATTACATTTTGAAATTGAAAAGGGAGATTGAACGATTCCAAGAGGCTAAGACATAACATCGTGCTATCAACATCCAGGGAAGAGAACAATCTGGTAGCGCAAATTGGTTGCTCAAGTTTTCTGCATATATATCGATCTCAGAAATATCTGTCCACCACCTTTAGGCACTTGTATATGGCTTTTTCTTGCTTCCCAATTTGACCCCTCTATTTATCTAGTTATTAGTATTTATTTATTGGAACAAACTTTTTCATTTATTTGAAGGAAAAAATGTTTATCATCTCTGCCATGATTGTTCCCTTGCCTCCTCACATTTGCTTGATTTGGCGAACCAATGCTAAGAACCATCCGTAGTGAAAGGTTGTGCTTGGACTACAAGTTAGCCAACAAAGGTCAAGGGCACCCATCGCTAGGGTTTCCCCTGCCTCCTACCGCGCAGCCAGCACCTTGCCTCGTCTCCTGTGGCCTTAGGGCCATGGTGGCGTGATTGATTCCAGTAACTTGCCGGTGGGAAGGCTCCGATTTAAGGTATTTTTTTATTTTTCCACAAACTAAAAACGGCTTCAGCCTCGCCCATAAAGAAAAGGAATGGTATGTAATGGAGGTGCGGAACATGCATGTGACATGAACAAAAGTCCAAAAGTATAAAGAAAATAACATGGTCTCATGTTCAACACATGAACCAAGTCCCACTTGCATACATATCTCTAGTTTTGTGTATAGAACTAAAAAAGGCCTTGACTCGACAACTAGAACTTTTGCTAAAGGTCCTCTAGCGAAGCAAGATAGTAAACTCATGGCAATGTTCTAGGCGTTTAATCTGATTGCTCTTGCTCTGAATCTGAATGTGAATAGTTTGACTGCTCTGAATCTGAATATAATCCTGCACAAGTATAAAAAGAATGTGCAATTAATCAGAATGGCATACCACTTGATTTAAATGGTGCGAAGAAAGAAGAAGGTTATTATTTCGTAGCAACATGAAGCCAGTAGTGTGTTGGCTTATGTTCTGCGTAGTTTGCTGTTCAATTAACTTGAGAAATGCGCATTGCTAAATTTCATATAAACATACATGGGACTGCAAATTTAAAACTTACCAAGACTAATAATTTAACTTATTGTTGGCACAAAAGTTTTTTCCTTGATGCTTATTATTTACACAATTAGTTGTGCAATTAATTTGAAAAATACTTGTTGCAAAATTTTAAACATACATGGGATTTGAATGCACAAACTTTAAAATCTAGGAAGAATTGTTGTTTGATTTACCGTCGAAAGACCTAATTCTTTTGTTGATGTTGATTTGCTCATCAGTTACTCCACATGAACTCAGGACCTTCACAATTTTGTGAACAAGCTCATCTTTGGCCAGACATTTGATCTCGACAATCCTAAAACTCTTCGATGCCAAAAATGGTTCTATTGGAACGTAGCTTCCGGCTGTTTCTTTGGCATGTTTACATTTCTGGATAGTTTACCACAATCAATCAACATTTCAATTGCGACTTCAACGGGAGAAAATATATAAAACTTGCAAAACATATATACCTTCGATAGCCGTAGGTGGAGCTTCTGGAGACTTGGTGACAGCTGAATAAAGTAAAGCAGTGGGCCGAAATCAGGCTCCACACGGCAATCATTTAGTGACAAGGTTTTGAGCTTGCTAAATGTGGTGCACCGTTTTAGTTCTTTCATGAAAGCAGCATACTGGTCAACCACATCATATTAGATCATGTTGTATGAGAATAAATAAAAGTTTCAAATTGTACAATAAAAACATACTTACCATTTTAGGCTTGGCTATGAGCTCTAGATTAGTGGTATCTGACAAGAGTCCAAGAAGCAAGGAACCATCATTGTTGTCCCAGCCATTTGAACTGTTGTCAAGCTTGATGGATGCTGTTAGCAATGACGGCATGCTCTCAAACGCAGGCACCAACCCGCTATGGCCGGCCAGCACCAGGTAGACGAGGCTTGGGATAGAAATGAGAGCACGTTTCTTCTCATAGCGACGACCAAAATTGCAGTGTGTGATACTCAGATATCGCACAGATGGTGACGATAATTGCAGCGGTTCATCTTTAAGGTCCGCAGGTTCAGGCAGGTCGAGAAATCCAGCTCTTCGTCGAGCAGCAAGCCGTTGAGCTCCAACGTCGTCAGATGCCGACGCTAGTAGAAAAACACCCATTTGTCCCGGTTCATAAGGCCCATTTATCCCGGTTCCGGAACCGGGACTAAAGGGTCGGTACTAAAGCCCAATACCTTTAGTCCCGGTTCTTATACGAACCGGGACAGATGGGGTTCCACGTGGCCGCTACAGCTTGCCCGTGCGGCGGGGGGGGGGGGGGGGGGGGGGGGGGGGGCTGCTTTTGTCCCGGTTGGTAGCATCAACCGGGACAAATAAGCGTCCACGCTTCAGCAGTTCAGGGGCTGGGGTTTTTTTTAGGGGGGGGGGGGGGGGTTTGGGGGTTTTGTAGGGTTAATTTAGGTGTTTTCATATACTGTGTTAATTAGCTAGCTAATAGATAGAAGTGTCCTCTCTTATATCTGTGCTTGGTCGACGTTATGTACTATACGTATAGAGAGGACTCGACACGCTAGCTAGTAAGCAAATGAAGGAAACCATTAAGTACACAAGATCGTCATGAACATATACAAAGAGAAGTGATCGACCTCTCTTTCTCCGAGAGATTGGTCGAACAACAAATTTATGTACATCTAATCCGATGCTACTAGCTACATATATACAATATAAGATCTCTTACAATCCCTAGCATCTGATGTCAAGTTCCGCATGGTATTCTCCGTCTTTATCTATGACGTGGTCAAGAAAGAATCCCGCCAATTCCTCTTGAATTACTTTTATGCGATCTTGTGGTAGGAGTTCATCCCGCAACTACCAAAGCTAATTTGAAGAAGGGGGTCAATACATATATATGAATGAAACTCAACACAAATGATGGTAATAAAATAAAATTGTGAATATTATTGCTTACACACTTCATAATCTTCTTCAGAGTAGCCCCGCTTAGAGGTCGCCGCGTTGTAGATGTACTCGCAAACGTAATATCCACAAAAATTATTCCCGCCTTCCTGCCACAACCACTTTACGAGAAATAGAGGTCAATCAAACTGATAATCAAGCATTATCAATGGTATTGATGAAACTAGCTAGAATCAATGGAAGATGTGCGGAACTAGCTAGTAGTACTTACTTTCGGGTGTGTAAATCGCAGCTTCCCCGGCAGTCCCGGAGCTTCTGCGGTAAACACTTTCCAAACCCTGCGAAACAAAGAAAATAATTATTACTTGATATCAGGAAATGAAAAAGTTGCCGATATGGTGCGATAATGATCGATTGAACTTACTTCTCGAGCATTTCAGTCATGGCCACATACTCCTTGGGATCTTTTCATCTTGAGTTTAAGACAGTTACTAGTCCCTGCTCAAGCTTAATCTCTAGGAGAATAAAGTGGAAGTTGCGCACGCACGCATAACTCATCAATTACATTACTATAACCTCGAGTAATAAGGAAAACCAAATATGCACAAGACAGTAACACTCACTTGAAGTTGTAAGGAAAGAGTATTTTATCTTTGTTTTGATTTTGAAGCAACGATTTTACCAAGTTGGCCTCGACTTCTTTTGTGTTAATGAACCCAATATCATAGATTTGTCTTTTATTGCATTCGACGATCTTCAATCTGCGTAATATAGTGAGGATAATCATATATACATGCAATGAAAGAGCTGAGCTATATATAGAGACTTAATTACAGAAGTAGTACTTGCAGACAGTAGCAAGTGATGATTATTTTATCGAGGGCCTTTTGATTGAAAAACTGGAAGAACTCCTCAAATGGAACAGACAACAGATCAATTCCAACGAGGTCGTGCTCCTCTTTAACTCTCACCGTCAAAATATCCTTCCCAGTCTTGCAGGTGTCCATGTACCACTTATGGAATCTTCGCATCATCATTGTTAGATGAGGATGACCAGGTTTGACAAGAGGCTTTCTGTACCGGTATTTGTGTTCGTCCACCTCCATTGTATCAAAATGTGCAGAGTCGGACAGGTAATCACCAGGATTGGTACCGGGCAGCATCCCCGGCAGATTTGTGATGATATCGCTAGACACCTTCAGCGGGGGGCACGATTGGTTCGCCTGTTCGCCGAGTTGGGGATTTTTTTCCCACTTCTTCGTTCTTGTAACCTTTTGTCACTTGAAGTAGTTCTCAACCGGCGCGCTTCTTGCGCTACCTTTTTAAGAGCCCGGACAAGGTTGTCATCCGGCGAAGGCGGTGCTGGTCGCTTCAGGGCATTGATAATGCGCTTCAAAGAAGTCCTTCACTTCGGCTTCAAAGACGTCCTTCACTTCGACTTCCGAAGGTGGATGTTTCTTAGCTCTTTGCGTTTCAAAGAAGTCCTTCACTTCGGCTTCCACGATCTTCACGTTTTTCTCCACGGTCCTCTCGTATGGTAACTTCTCTAGAGGCTTGAGAGATGGACTGAATCTGTATTGCCTCCCGCCTCTGGCTGTACTGCTAGACGCCGGAGCGGCGGCGGCTATCTTCCTTTGTTGCTTATGAGGCGGAGAAGGAGGCGGAGTGCTACGACGCGCCGGAGCAGCCGGAGTGGCGTTGGCTCTCTTCCGCCCTTGCTGACGAGGCGGAGGAGGGGAGGGCTACTCGGACACGCGGGCGCGGGCGGAGAAGGAGGCGGAGTGCTGCCACGCGCCGGAGAAGGAGGCGGAGTGCCCTGATCACTCGTCGGAGGAGGAGGCGGAGTGCCCTGACTGGCCGGAGGAGGAGGAGGCGGAGGCGTCCAGTTCGGAAGGTTGATGAGCTCCTTCCGCCATAGACATGGAGTCTTCAGAGCAAGACCCAGCCGAGTCTCCCCTTCACCGGTAGGGTGGTCAAGCTCGAGCTCCTCAAAACCCTCCGTTATTTCATCCACCATCACAACAGCATATCCTTCTGGAATCGGACAGAAGTGAAAAGTTGCGTCGGGTTCAGGAGGTGGAACAGAGCCGACAGCCGCCTTGACTTTGAAGTTCTGCCAATGCGTCATAAGGTGGCAATCTTGAGCCTCCGTGATAGCATCCACAGGGTAGCTAGCAGGACCCGTGAAGACAGGCTCCTGAAGCAGCTCGGTGGAAGCCACGCTGCTTCTCCGCTGAGATAGCAGGGTAGCTTCTGGGGTAGCTTCGGCAGGTCGCTTGTTGTAAACTGCTTGTTCCTCTAGTGCTTGTACCCTTGTGCGCAGCTTCTGCAGTTGGGTCTGCTCCACTTTCTTCCTCCTCCCCCGGGTTTTGTACCTGCCTGCGTCGGGAAACCCAGCCTTCCACGAAATGGAGCCTGGCGTGCCTCGTGTCCGTCCAGGGCGCTCAGGATTCCCGAGGGCCTCTGTGAGCTCGTCGTTCTCTTTGTCGGGAACGAAGGTCCCTTGCTGCGATACGGCGATATACTCATGAAGCTTCGTGATGGGTATTTGCATTTGCTTGTTCGTCCAAATACACTTCTCTGTTTCAGGGTCCAACGATCGCCCAACCCCGAAGAACCAAGTCCTTGAACGGTCTAGCCAGTGCAATGTCTCTGGTTCGACCCCATTATCAAGCAGGTTATTCTTAGCCTTGTCCCACAACGGCCGGGCTTTGAGGTAGCCACCTGACCCCGTGCGACGGTGAAGCTCCTTCTTTGCAGCAGTTTTCTTGTTTGTCACTGACATCTTCTTACTCTTCTCCGATGTCTTGTGGGCCACAAATGCGTCCCAGTGATCTCTTATCTTCTCAAATCGGCCAGTGAAATCTGGAGTCTTGTCTTTGTTGACAAACGTTGTTTTCAACTCATTCTTCCACCTCCTGAATAGATTTGCCATCTTCACAAGAGCATGAGCCTTGACCAATGGCTCTATAGCTGGCTTCTCCGGATCCTCCTCTGGCGGTAGGGTGAAATTTGCCTTCAGCGCGGTCCAAAGATCATCTTTCTGCCTATCGTCGACATAAGACACCTGAGGGTCTTCGTTCTTAGGCTTATACCATTGGTGGATGCTGATTGGGATCATGTCCCTAACAAGAACCCCGCACTGAGCAGAAAATGCTTCCTTGGTCCGGATGGGTTCAATCGGTTGGCCATCGCGCACCATTGCTGTGATCCTGAACCTTTCATCCTGGCGCAACTTTTTCTTCGGGCCTCGTCTCGTTACCGAAGTTTTACTCGATCCGGAGGGCTAGAAAATAAGAAGGAAGAGAGTTAATATGTGTACATATCAAAACAATTAATGCATCAATTAGCTAGTCAACACAGGCTTAATTAATATATATACCTGGCCGGACTCCGTTCGGTCACCGGAGCCGTCATGATGGTCTCCTTCTTCCACAGGCATTCGGTCACCGGAGCCATCATAATCATGTCCTTCCTCCTCCATTGTTCGATTACCGTAGCCTGCTTCACCCTCTCCTTCCAGACCATCGGTGTCGTTGAGATACAACAAGACATCACCTCTGGCGAGGATTATGTCCCCCAACACTTGTTCTGCTTCCAAGTCTCGGTGCTCCATAGTTTCTGCAAATATTACAACATGGCAATTAATATACAAACATGACAGATGGATATATTAGTCGCAAACGTAGACCTAGCTAGCTAATCACAACAAGGAATCATATTAGTGGCCTCGACGCTTCTATGGTTTGGGGTGGCCTCGGCAACGCTTCTAGGGTTTGGGGTGGCCTCGACGACAATGCTCTTTTAAGTTGGTAAATTTGGGTGGCCTCGGCACCGCTTCTAGGGTTTGGGCCGGACCGCCTCTCTCATGATTGTCCGGCGTCCGGACCGACAAGGGATTTAACAAAATGGCGCCATTCTGGATGTGCAGAAAATGGTCCATATTTTTCCTGATCTCATCTACCCTTCTATATGTCACGTTGTCTAGTGTCAAAGAATTCAAGAAAACCATGACTTCATCATTAGCCGAAAATGACAGGCGCATAATGGTACGAAGCTCTTCAAAGTTGTTTTGGAACGGAGTTCCAATAGAATAATTCGCTTTTTGGTACAAAGTTCAGCAAGAGCCTTCCGAATATCGCTATTTGGAAGGCCTTTGCTGAAATTCGTACCAAAAGGCGAACTATTCTATCAGGAACTCCGTTCCAAAACAACTTTGAAGAGCTTCGTAGCATCATCCGCCTGTTACTTCCAGTTAATGATGAAGCCATGGCTTTCTTCAATACTTTGACACACAATGTGACATATAGAAGAATATATATATATATATATATATATATATATATATATATGAGATCAGAAAAAAAATTGGATCAACTTGTGCACATCCATAATGGGGGCATTCTTGATAAATATGGACCCTCGACCCCTGGACGACCCTCGACCCCTCGACGACCATCGACCGCTCGGCGATCCACGACCCTCTACCCTTGTTCCCGACCATCGACCCCCTCATGTCACGTTTGTCTAGTGTCAAAGGATTCAACAAAACCATGTCTTCATCATTAGGCGAAAGTAACAGGCGCATGATGGTACGAAGTTCTGCAAAGTTGTTCTGGAACGGAGTCCCAGATAGGATAATTCGCTTTTTGGTACAAAGTTCACCAAGAGCCTTCCGAATATCGCTATTTGGAAGGCCTTTGCTGAAATTTGTACCAAAAGGCGAATTATCCTATATCCGGGACTCCGTTCCAGAACAACTTTGCAGAACTTCGTACCATCATGCCCCAGTTACTTCCGGTTAATGATGAAGCCATGGATTTCTTCAATACTTTGACACTAGGCAACCTCTCGACCCCACGGCGATCCTTGACGCTCGACCCCTCGATGACCCTCGACCCTCGAACCCTCGGCGACCCTCGACCCATCAGCGTTCCTCGACCCTCGACTATTTTTTCTTCTTCTCCTCTATTCCTTCTTCTTCTCCTCTTTTTTTTCTTCTTCTTCCTCTTCTTATTTTTTGGACGTCCCCCCTCATGTTATGTCCCACGTCCCCCCTCATGTCATGTCCGACGTCCCCCCTCATGTCTTGTCCGACGTCCCCCCTCATGTCATGTCTAACGTCCCCCCCCCTCATGTCATGTCCGAGGTCCCCCCTCATCACATGTCCGACGTCCCCCCTCATGTCATGTCCGACCCTCGACCGCTCGGTGATCCTCGACACCCTAATTCCTGAAAAAAAAAAAGAGGAAGAAGAAGAAAAAAAAGAGGAGAAGAAGAATCTTCTTCTCCTCTTTTTTTTCTTCTTCTTCTTCCTCTTCTTATTTATTTCTCCTCTTCTTCCTCTCCTCTTCTTCTCCTTCTTCTCCTTCTTCCTCTTCTTATTTTCCTTTTTCCTCTCCTTCTTTTTCTTCTTCTTCCTCCTTCCTTCTTCCTCTTTTCTTCCTTTTCCTTATTTTACTTTTTCCTCTCCACTAACCTAAAATGCACTAATAGTACAACAAACCTAAAATTCACTAAATCAACTAACCTAAAATGCACTAACCTAAAATCGATATCTACTAACAACTTAAATTTAAAAAAATTAATACATATATGAAAAAATGCATATATGAAAATAAAAAAACATCATCATGTCATCACCATCATCTCATATCATCATCAACATATATATGAAAAAAATGCATATATATGAACGGAGGAGGGCCGGCCGGACCGTAGCGCGGGGCGGCGCGAACCGGGGCGGTGACGGCGCGGGGTGGCACGGCGACGTCGTTGGGGCAGGGGCGGCGCGGCGACGGCGTCGGGGCAGAGGCGGCGCGCGTCGGGGCAGGGGCGGCGCGGCGACAGCGTCGGGGCATGGGCGCGCACGGCGAGGAGGTTGTCGGAGGCAGGGGCGCGGCGTCGTCGGGGCAAAGGGGCAGTCTGGCGGCGTCGTCGGGGCGAAGAAGAACTGAAACAAAATTTTCACAAGTGCTGGCTTATATAGACAAAGCATTGGTCCCGGTTCGTGGCACCAACCGGGACCAATGCCCCCCTTTAGTCCCGGTTGGTGCCACCAACCGGGACCAAAGGTCTCTTTTCAGCAGCCCAAAGGGCGGGAAACAGAGACCATTGGTCCCGGTTGGTGGCACCAACTGGGACTAAAGGGGGGCAATTGTCCCGGTTGGTGCCACGAACCGGGACCAAAGCCCACCTTTATTCCCGGTTGGTGCCACGAACCGGGACCAAAGGCCTTGCGCTGCCTGCGGCCAAAAGTTTAGTCCCACCTCGCTAGTTGAGAGGGGCTTGGAGTGGTTTATAAGCCCCACTGCGGCTGCCCTCTTGAGCTCCTCTCAAATACAGGCTTACGGGCCTAATCTCACGCTGTGGGCCTACTGGGCCTTCTTCGGGCCTGAATCCTGGCCCATGGTTGGGTTTCTAGTCGTATTCAGGTCGTGGTGGCCCAATAGGTGGCAGTTTTTTTCTAGTTTTTTGTTTTGTTTTTGCCTTATTTATTTTCTTTTGTTTTTTGCTTTATTTTTTAATTCTTTTTTCTTTTAGGTCAAAAAAATATAAACTTTCTATTAGTGCCATTAGTTTTCAAATTTGAATTATTTGAAATTTGTGTGAATCACTAGTTTGTGATTAACTTTACTATAAAATAGATTTTGGAGTGATTCTTTTTCCTGCTATTTAATATTACTGTGTTTTATCATTATATTCAAAAACAGTTTTTGTTATTTTAGTCTCTAACAAAAAAATCTTTATGATAATTCTTTTTGCTATTGAAGTTTCAAACAAAAGAAGTTCTTTATGAAAATTCTTTTTGCTTTTAATGTTTTGAACGAAAATACTTTGATAATTTTAGTTGCATAAATTTTAGTTTATTATTTTTTCTATTAGAGTTTCATAAAAGTTTTCTAGTTCATTCTTTTTTATATGGACAATCTCTTTCGAAGTATCAGGGTTTTGGACGAAAACTCATCTGTTACAAAGGGATTTCATTTTTTTGGAACTTATTTCAACTCTAGACTTTTTGCGTGTTTAAAATGCACCATTAAAAGCCACATCATCAATTTTCAACCCTTTCTGACTTCATTTGTTATTTTTCATGCATTTACTGATTTTTTTTAGCTAAATGACCCTGAAATTGAAAAGCACTTCAAATGAACTCCGAAGAGGTTGAAAATTGGCATGGTATCATCATTTCACCCACATAGCATGTGCTAAAAAGTTGAGAGGGTTACGGGAAAAACTGGATGCACTTCGTGTACAAAATGGACAATCTCTTTCGAAGTATCAGGGTTTCAGACGAAAACTCATCTGTTACAAAGGGATTTCATTATTTTGAACTTATTTGAACTCCAGACGTTTTGTGTGTTCAAAATGCACCATTCAAAGCCACATCATCAATTTTCAACCCTTTCGGACTTCATTTGTTATTTTTCATGCATTTACTTTTTTTTTTTGAGCTATATGACCCTGAAATTCAAAAGAACTTCAAATGAACTCTCAAAAGGTTGAAAGTTGGCATGGTATCATCATTTCACCCACATAGCATGTGCTAAAAAGTTGAGAGGGTTACGGGAAAAACTGGATGCACTTCTTGTACAAAACGGACAATCTCTTTCGAAGTATCAGGGTTTCATACGGAAACTGGTCTATTACAAAAGGCATTTCATTTCTTCACATGTAACTAAAGTGATATTCTAGATCAAAGGCATCATCATAATAGTTGTGGAGAGAAATTCTTCACTTTTTCTTCGCCTGTGTCCTTTGCTTATTGCGCCGTAACCATGGATAATCTTCATCGTTTAACAGGGTGCTTGGGTCAGCCTTGACTTTGAAGGGAAGAATTTCATGAAACTTTTCATAATCTTCGGACATGTCTGTCTTGCTTGGAGCATATTTTCAATTTTACTTGTTGTTTGAATAAAATCATTGGATCTGAATTATTGAATGAAAAAGAATCCTCCCATGGCTAGTTAATTATTTGACTACTCAGTGTTCTCCACTCATATCTTTTGGAGTAGTTTGTCATTTGCTCATGTGCTTCATGTGTATCCTATGAGTAAATGGTTGAATAAATTGAATGTCATAAATGTGACTTTATATATGTTCCGTATGCTTATAACATGGGGAGTAATGACTTCACACATAATAAGTATAGGTAGTAAACTTATTGAAAGTTAGCAAACGTAGAATCGGTCACTTGAACAATTCATGAAAGAATATTGAAGGGAGAGGGATTTCACATATAAATATACTATCTTGGACATCTTTTGTAGTTGTGAGCACTCATTAAAATATGACATGCTAAAAGGTTGATGTTGGACAAGGAAGACAATGTAATGGGTTATGTTTTCTTATATCTGAAATAAAGTATATTGTCATGGATCGCCCAACACGTTGAGCTTGCCTTTCCCCCTCATGCTAGCCAAACTCCTTGCACTAAGTAGAGATACTACTTGTGCTTCCAAATATCCTTAAACCAAGTTTTGCCATGAGAGTCCAGCATACCTACCTATGGATTGAGTAAGATCCTTCAAGTAAGTTGTCATCGGTGCAAGCAATAAAAATTGCCCTCTAAATATGTATGATCGACTAGTGTGGAGGAAATAAGCTTTATACGATCTTGTGATGTGGAAGAAATAAAAGCGACAGACTGCATAATAAAGGTCCATATCACAAGTGGCAATATAAAGTAATGTTCTTTCGCATTAAGATTTTGTGCATCCAACCCTGAAAGCGCATGGCAACCTCTGCCTCCCTCTGTGAAGGGCCTATCTTTTACTTTTATCTCTTACCCTTATGCAAGAGTCATGGTGATTTTCACCTTTCCTTTTTACATTTTAACCTTTGGCAAGCACCTTGTGTTGGAAAGATTCTGATATATATATATCCAATTGGATGTAAGGCATCATGAACTATTATTCTTGACATTACCCTTGAGGTAAAAGGTTGGGAGGCGAATCTATAAGCCCCTATCTTTCTCTGTGTCTGATTAAAACTTTAAACCCATAAATATCGCGTGAGTGTTAGCAATTGTGAAAGACTAAATGATAGTTGAGTATGTGGAGTTTGCTAAATCAAATCTCTGACATAGACTCTTCCTGAAAATAAGATGAATTGCAATTGTTTGATGACTGAGAATATTGTTTGTTAGTTTTCAAGAAAGTTTATGATCTATACTTTAAACATATGATTAGCTTGTTACTTTATCCTGAGAAGTTTTATTAGATGAGCTACTGGTATGACATGTAATGATGCTAGAAAAAGTGATTGGAATTATCATTGATCAAACTTAAGCACTTGCTAGCATGCACACTTCATAAATTATTTCTTTTATCATTTACCTACTCGAGGACAAGCAGGAATTAACCTTGGGGATGCTGATACGTCTCCAACGTATCTATAATTTATGAAGTATTCATGCTATTATACTATCCTTCTAGGATGTTTTATATGCATTTATATGATATTTTATATGATTTTTGGGACTAACCTATTAACCTAGAGCCTAGTGCCAGTTTCTGTTTTCTCCTTGTTTTAGACTATCGCAGAAAAGGAAAACTAAACGGAGTCCAATTGACGTGCCACTTGACGGAGATCATGTTTGGACCAGAAGAAGCCCACGGAGTACCAGAAGCAGGCCAGAAGAGTCCCGGGCTGCCCACGAGGGTGGGGGGTGCCCACCCCCCTAGGGCGCGCCCCCTGCCTCGTGGACAGCCCGGAGACCCCCCTGACGTGAAATCAACGCAAAACTCTTCTATATATACCCAAACTTCCAGAAAGAAACCTAGATGGGAAGTTCCGCCGCCGCAAGCCTCTGTAGCCACGAGAAGTCAATCTAGGCCCTCTCCGGCACCCTGCCGAAGGGGGCCATCATCACCGGTGGCCATGGAGGAGGATCCCGGAGGGGCCATCATCACCATGAAGGCCAAGGACCAGAGGGTGGAGGCCATGGAGGAGGAAGCACAAGGGGGAGAACCTCTCCTCCTCTCTTCCGGTGGCGCCGGAGTGCCATCGGGAGGGGAATCATCGCCACGGTGATCGTCTTCATCAACATCACCATCATCACCATCCTCATCTCTTTTACGCGGTCCACTCTCCCGCACCCCGCTGTAATCCCTACTTGAACATGGTGCTTTATGCCACATATTATGATCCAATGATGTGTTGCCATCCTATGATGTTTTGAGTAGATATCTTTTGTCTTTGGGTTGATTGATGATCTAGATTGGTATGAGTTGTATGTTTTATTTTGGTGCTGTCCTATGGTGCCCTCCGTGTCGCGCAAGCGTGAGGGATTCCCGCTGTAGGGTGTTGCAATACGTTCATGATTCGCTTATAGTGGGTTGGTGAGTGACTGAAACACAAACCCGAGTAAGAGGGATTGTTGCGTATGGGAATAAAGAGGACTTGATGCTTTAATGCTATGGTTGGGTTTTACCTTAATGATCTTTAGTAGTTGCGGATGCTTGCTAGAGTTCCAATCATAAGTGCATATGATCCAAGTAGAGAAAGTATGTTAGCTTATGCCTCTCCCTCATATGAAACTGCAATAGTGATTACCGGTCTTGTTAACAATTGCCTAGGACAATTCCGCACACCGATCCACCATTATTCCACACTCGCTATTTATAATATTTAGTAATATATTCTAACTTTATGATAACAGCACCTACTTTTATATTTTAGCTCTCCGATATCATACAAAGTTATCCTCTTCATACCCACAACGTAGTTTTATTTCTCGTTTCTAGTTGGAAGCAAACGTTCGGTGTACGTAGAGTCGTATCAGTGGCAGATAGGGCTTGAGAGAATATTGATCTTACCTTTAGCTCCTTGTGGGTTCGACACTCCATACTTATCACTTCCACCTTTGGAAATTGCTACGATGATTCCCTGCACTTGGGGATTATCAAGCTCTTTTCTGGCGCCGTTGCCGGGGAGCAATAGCGTGGGGTTGATATTCTCGTGTGTGCTTGTTTGCTTTCTTCACTAAGTAGATTTTGTTTTTCCTTTTTGTTTCTGTTTAGTTGTGGGTGAAACATACAAAAAATTAAAAGAATGAAAATACAAAAAAAATTACTTGCCTCTCATGCCTAAAAAGTTTTTCAAAAAGAGAAGTGATTGGAAAGTTATGCATTGAAGAAGTGAGGGTCGACCTTGAGCACTTGTGTTCATGCTCACGGAAACAATGTAGAATTTTTCATGGAAGTTTCTCTGTAAATAATTATCCCCTTGTATATATTCATTGTATTATAAAAATAATGTGCCAAGCTTTGGTTTTAGGATGATTAGATTGCTTGTTTACTATGTGCAGAACAAAAACAGAAACTTTGGCTGTAGTGCGTGAATTTACATTTTTTACTGGAAAGTCAAATGGGTCTGAAACTTTTTGCACATTACTTCTGTACAAATTTTCAAATTTTCAAATTTAGTTCATAATTTTAGGAGTTACAGAAGTTTGCTAAACTTCCAGATTACTACAGACTGTCCTGTTTAAGACAGATTCTGTTTTTGATGCATTGCTTGCTTGTTTTGATGAAACTATCGATTTCTATCAGTGGATTAAGCCATGGAAAAGTTATATTACAGTAGCTATAATGCAAAAACAAAATATGAATTGGTTTGCAACAGTACTTATAGTAGTGATTTGCTTTGTTATACTAACGGGTCTCACAAAGTTTTTGTTAAGTTTTTGTGGATGAAGTGTTCGAAGAACGAGGAGTTACCGATGTGAGAAGAATAAAAAGAGGCAAGATTTCAAGCTTGGGGATGCCCAAGGCACCCCAAGTAAATATTTCAAGGGATACTCAAGCATCTAAGCTTGGGGATGCCCCGGTTGGCATCCCATCTTTCTTCTTCAACAATTATCGGTATACCTCGGTTTTTGTTTTGTTCACATGATTTGTGTCCTTTGTGTTTTTGTTTTCCCTTTAAGAACCATGCTAGTATGAGATGTCCCTTCATCAATTTATAGAATACTTCATGTGCTTCACTTAAATATTTTAAGTATGATCCTATAGAATTGCTCTTTGTGCTTCACTTAAATCTTTTGAGTATGGATTTATAGAATGCTTCATGTGCTTCACTTATACATTTTGAGCTTGGATATTGGTTAGTCTATGTTAATTGTAGAATTCTCCATGAACTTAACTTATATCTTTTGGAGTATGAATAATACTATCATTTAAAGTGGGTTTGGAAGAGTGTCAACTTTAGGAATTAGTGATCCCACTATTTTGGAGGTGTTGAATCTTAGTGTGATATTTATGAAAGTGGATTTGGAAGAGTGTCAACTTTAGCTAGTAATGATTCCACTATTTCGGAAGAGGTTCCAATTGAGTATGAGAACAAAGTTGCTATCCATGATGCTACTGAAAATTATTATGAGGGAGGAATACATGCTTGTAGGAGTTGCAATAATATCAAGTTTCCTCTCTATGTGCTTAAAGTCTTGAAGTTATACTTGTTTTGCCTTCCTATGCTAGTTGATTCTTGTTCCTATAAGTTGTGTTCTCACAAAATGCCTAGGCATAGGAAGTGGGTTAGATTTAAATGTGCTAGTCATATTCTTCAAGATGCTCTCTTTGTGTTTCAATTCCTATCTTTTATGTGAGCATCATTGAAATCATCATGCCTAGCTAAAAGGCATTAAAGAAAAGCGCTTGTTGGGAGACAACCCAATATTTACCCTTACTGTTTTTGTGTGTTTACATGATTAAGCTACTGTAGTAATCTTGTTTTATAGCTTTTGTTTCAATAAAGTGCCAAGTAAGACCTTTGGGAAGACTGGGGTGAAAGTTAATGTGATCTTGCTGTAAAAAACAGAAACTTTGCGCTCACGAGATTAGCTGTCATTTTTTACAGAAGAGTGATTTTGAGTTGATTCTTTTTGCAGAAGATTAATAGACAAATTCCTCACGTCCACCAATTTATTTCATAATTTTTGGAGTAGCAGAAGTATGGTTTATGTTCAGATCATTACAGACTGTTCTGTTTCTGACAGATTCGTTTTCATTGCATAGTTTGCTTGTTTTCTAGTTTCTATGGCTTATATTTCTCAATATAAATTGTAGAAATGATATGGTACAGTAGGCATTGTGTGAGAACAATTATGAACCTTGTCTTTGACAGTACCAAAGTGAATGGTTTACTCTTTATCATACTAACCTATCTCACGAAGTTTGGTTAAGTTTTGTGTGATTGAAGTTTTCAAGCTTTGGGTGAGATATCGATATGAGGAGAATAAGGAGTGGAAAGACCCTAAGCTTGGGGATGCCCAAGGCACCCCAAGTTAATATTCAAGGAAGACTCAAGTTCCTAAGCTTGGGGATGCCCCGGAAGGCATCCCCTCTTTCGTCTTCAAAACTATCGGTATACCTTACTCGGAGCTATATTTTTATTCGTCACATGATATGTGTTTTGCTTGGAGCGTATTTTCAATTTTACTTGCTGTTTGAATAAAATCATTGGATCTGAAATATTGAATGAAAAAGAATCCTCCCATGGCTAGTTAATTATTTGACTACTCAGTGTTCTTCACTCATATCTTTTGGAGTAGTTTGTCATTTGCTCATGTGCTTCATGTATATCCTATGAGTAAATGGTTGAATAAATTGAATGTCATAAATCTGAATTTATATATGTTTCGTATGCTTATAACATGGGGAGTAATGACTTCACACATAATAAGTATAGGTAGTAAACTTATTGAAAGTTAGCAAACGTAGAATTGGTCACTTGAACAATTCATGAAAGAATATTGAAGGGAGAGGGATTTCACATATAAATATACTATCTTGGACATCTTTTGTAGTTGTGAGCACTCATTAAAATATGACATGCTAAAAGGTTGATGTTGGACAAGGAAGACAACGTAATGGGTTATGTTTTCTTATATCTGAAATAAAGTATATTGTCATGGATCGCCCAACACGTTGAGCTTGCCTTTCCCCCTCATGCTAGCCAAATTCTTTGCACTAAGTAGAGATACTACTTGTGCTTCCAAATATCCTTAAACCAAGTTTTTCCATTAGAGTCCACCATACCTACCCATGGATTGAGTAAGATCCTTCAAGTAAGTTGTCATCGGTGCAAGCAATAAAAATTGCCCTCTAAATATGTATGATCGACTAGTGTGGAGGAAATAAGATTTATATGATCTTGTGATGCGGAAGAAATAAAAGCGACGGACTGCATAATAAAGGTCCATATCACAAGTGGCAATATAAAGTAATGTTCTTTCGCATTAAGATTTTGTGCATCCAACCCTGAAAGCGCATGGCAACCTCTGCTTCCCTCTGCGAAGGGCCTATCTTTTACTTTTATCTCTTACCCTTATGCAAGAGTCATGGTGATTTTCACCTTTCCTTTTTACATTTTATCCTTCGGCAAGCACCTTGTGTTGGAAAGATTCTGATATATATCCAATTGGATGTAAGGCATCACGAATTATTATTGTTGACATTACCCTTGAGGTAAAAGGTTGGGAGGTGAATCTATAAGCCCCTATCTTTCTCTGTGTCTGATTAAAACTTTGAACCCATAAATATCGCGTGAGTGTTAGCAATTGTGAAAGACTAAATGATAGTTGAGTATGTGGAGTTTGCTAAATCAAAGCTCTGACATAGACTCTTCCTGAAAATAAGATGAATTGCAATTGTTTGATGACTGAGAATATTGTTTGTTAGTTTTCAAGAAAGTTTATGATCTATACTTTAAACATGTGATTAGCTTGTTACTTGATCATGAAAAGTTTTATGAGATGAGCTACTGTTATGACATATAATGATGCTAGAAAAAGTGATTGGAATTATCATTGATCAAACTTAAGCACTTGCTAGCATTCACACTTCATAAATTATTTCTTTTATCATTTACCTACTCGAGGACGAGCAGGAATTAAGCTTGGGGATGCTGATACGTCTCCAACGTATCTATAATTTATGAAGTATTCATGCTATTATACTATCCTTCTAGGATGTTTTATATGCATTTATATGATATTTTATATGATTTTTGGGACTAACCTATTAACCTAGAGCCTAGTGCCAGTTTCTGTTTTCTCCTTGTTTTAGAGTATCGCAGAAAAGGAAAACTAAACGGAGTCCAATTGACGTGCCACTTGACGGAGATCATTTTTGGACCAGAAGAAGCCACGTAGTACCAGAAGCAGGCCAGAAGAGTCCCAGGCTGCCCACGAGGGTGGGGGGCGCCCACCCCCCTAGGGCGTGCCCCCTGCCTCGTGGACAGCCCGGAGACCCCCCTGACGTGAAATCAACGCAAAACTCTTCTATATATACCCAAACTTCCAGAAAGAAACCTAGATGGGAAGTTCTACCGCCGCAAGCCTCTGTAGCCACGAGAAGTCAATCTAGGCCCTCTCCGGCACCCTGCCGGAGGGGGCCATCATCACCGGTGGCCATGGAGGAGGATCCTGGAGGGGCCATCATCACCATGAAGGCCAAGGACCAGCGGATGGAGGCCATGGAGGAGGAAGCACAAGGGGGAGAACCTCTCCTCCTCTCTTCCGGTGGCGCCGGAGTGCCATCGGGAGGGGAATCATCGCCACGGTGATCGTCTTCATCAACATCACCATCCTCATCTCTTTTACGCGGTCCACTCTCCCGCACCCCGATGTAATCCCTGCTTGAACATGGTGCTTTATGCCACATATTATGATCCTATGATGTGTTGCCATCCTATGATGTTTTGAGTAGATATCTTTTGTCTTTGGGTTGATTGATGATCTAGATTGGTATGAGTTGTATGTTTTATTTGGTGCTGTCCTATGGTGCCCTCCGTGTCGCGCAAGCGTGAGGGATTCCCGCTGTAGGGTGTTGCAATACGTTCATGATTCGCTTATAGTGGGTTGGTGAGTGACTGAAACACAAACCCGAGTAAGAGGGATTGTTGCGTATGGGAATAAAGAGGACTTGATGCTTTAATGCTATGGTTGGGTTTTACCTTAATGATCTTTAGTAGTTGCAGATGCTTGCTAGAGTTCCAATCATAAGTGCATATGATCCAAGTAGAGAAAGTATGTTAGCTTATGCTTCTCCCTCATATGAAACTGCAATAGTGATTACCGGTCTTGTTAACAATTGCCTAGGACAATTCCGCACACCGATCCACCATTATTCCACACTCGCTATTTATAATATTTCGTAACATATACTAACTTTATGATAACAGCACCTACTCTTATATTTTAGCTCTCCGATATCATACAAAGTTATCCTCTTCATACCCACAACTTAGTTTTATTCTTCGTTTCTAGTTCGAAACAAACGTTCGGTGTACGTAGAGTCGTATCAGTGGCAGATAGGGCTTGAGAGAATATTGATCTTACCTTTAGCTCCTTGTGGGTTCGACACTCCATACTTATCACTTCCACCTTCGGAAATTGCTACGATGATTCCCTGCACTTGGGGATTATCAGGGATCACCAGGGTAGAGTTCTGTAGAACTGTGTAGTGTGCTTGAGACTAAGAATGCCCGTCCCTGCATATTATTGAGTCCCCTCCTAGCGTGCCTTTTCTAGTCAGCCTCCCCTCATATCGCGATTTAGGGAGACCAATCTTCTTAAGGTCACGAATGAAGTCAACACAAAATCCAATGACATCCTCTGTTTGATGGCCCATGGAGATGCTTCCTTTTGGCCTAGCGCGGCTACGGACATATTTCTTTAGGACTCCCATGAACCTCTCAAAGGGGAACATATTGTGTAGAAATACGGGGCCTAGAACGACAATCTCGTCGACTAGATGAACTCGGACGTGCGTCATGATATTGAAGAAGGATGGTGGGAACACCAGCTCGAAACTGACAAGACATTGCTCCACATCACTCCTTAGCCTTGTTATGATTTCTGGATCGATCACCTTCTGAGAGATTGCATTGAGGAATGCACATAGCTTCACAATGGCTAATCGGATGTTTTCCGGTAGAAGCCCCCTCAATGCAACCGGAAGCAGTTGCATCAAAATCACGTGGCAGTCATGAGACTTTAGGTTCTGGAACTTTTTCTCTGGCATATTTATTATTCCCTTTATATTCGACGAGAAGCAAGATGGGACCTTCATACTGAGTAGGCAATCAAAGAAGATTTCCTTCTCTTCTTTGGTAAGAGCGTAGCTGGCAGGACCTTCATACTGCTTTGGAGGCATGCTGTCTTTTTTGTGCAAATGTTGCAGGTCCTCCAGTGCATCCGGTGTATCTTTTGTCTTCCCATACACGCCCAAGAAGCCTAGCAGGTTCACGCAAAGGTTCTTCATCACGTGCATCATGTTGATTGAAGAGCGGACCTCTCGGTCTTTCCAGTAGGGTAGGTCCCAAAATATAGATTTCTTCTTCTACATGGGTGCGCGTCCCTCAGCGTCATTCAGAACGGATAGTCCGCTGGGACCCTTTCCAAATATTGCGTGTAAATCATTGACCATAGCAAGTACGTGATCACCGGTACGCATGGCGGGCTTCTTCCAGTGATCTGCCTCGCCTTTGAAATGCTTGCCTTTCTTTCGACATTGATGGTTGGTCGAAAGAAATCGATGATGGCCCAGGTACACATTCTTCCTGCATTTGTCCAGGTATATACTTTCGGTGTCAGCTAAACAGTGCGTGCATGCGTGGTATCCCTTGTTTGTCTGTCCTGAAAGGTTACTGAGAGCAGGCCAATCGTTGATGGTTACAAACAGCAACGCATGCAGGTCAAATTCCTCCTGTTTGTGCTCATCCCACACACGTACACCTTTTCCATTCCACAGCTGTGAAAGTTCTTCAACTAATGGCCTTAGGTACACATCAATGTCGTTGCCGGGTTGCTTAGGGCCTTGGATGAGAACTGGCATCATAATGAACTTCCGCTTCATGCACATCCAAGGAGGAAGGTTATACATACATAGAGTCACGGGCCAGGTGTTGTGATTGCTGCTCTGCTCCCCGAAAGGATTAAAGCCATCCGCGCTTAAACCAAACCATACATTCGTTGGGTCACCTGCAAACTCAGCCCGGTACTTTCTCTCGATTTTTCTCCACTGTGACCCGTCAGCGGATGCTCTCAACTTCCCGTCTTTCTTACGGTCCTCTCTGTGCCATCGCATCAACTTGGCATCCTCTTCGTTTCTCAACAGACGTTTCAACCGTGGTATTATAAGAGCATACCACATCACCTTCGCAGGAACCCTCTTCCTGGGGGGCTCGCCGTCAACATCACTAGGGTCATCTCGTCTGATCTTATACCGCAATGCACCGCATACCGGGAATGCGTTCAAATCCTCATACGCACCGCGGTAGAGGATGCAGTCATTAGGGCATGCATGTATCTTCTGCACCTCCAATCCTAGAGGGCATATGATCTTCTTTGCTGCGTACGTACTGTCGGGCAATTCGTTATCCTTTGGAAGCTTCTTCTTCAATATTTTCAGTAGCTTCTCAAATCCTTTGTCAGGCACAGCATTCTCTGCCTTCCACTGCAGCAATTCCAGTACGGTACCGAGCTTTGTGTTGCCATCTTCGCAATTGGGGTACAACCCTTTTTTGTGATCCTCTAACATGCGATCGAACTTCAGCTTCTCCTTTTGACTTTCGCACTGTCTCCTTGCATCAACAATGACCCGGCAGAGATCATCATCAGGCACAATATCGTCTGTTTCCTCTTGATCTTCAGCAGCTTCCCCCGTTGCAGCATCACCGTATTTCGGGGGCACATAGTTGTGATAGTCCTCTTCTTCTTCACTGTCTTCCATCATAACCCATATTTCTCCGTGCCTGGTCCAAACATTATAGTGTGGCATGAAACCCTTATAAAGCAGGTGGCTGTGAAGGATTTTCCGGTCAGAGTAAGACTTCGTATTCCCACATATAGGGCATGGACAGCACATAAAACCATTCTGGTTGTTTGCCTCAGCCACATCGAGAAAATTATGCACACCCTTAACGTACTCGGAGGTGTGTCTGTCACCGTACATCCATTGCCGGTTCATCTATGTGCATTATATATAATTAAGTGTGTCAAAAACCATTACAGAACATCACCAATAGATAAGTGACCAAATTAATAGAAGTTCATCATCACATTAAAACCAAAGTACATACATAGTTCTCATTGAACAACATATAGCTCTCTTGAGCATCTAATTAAACAATACATTGAAACTATGTAAAACATTTCAATGCAACAACAAATGCGATCATAATCACAATCAAGGTGACAATTGATCCAACGGCATAATGATACCAAGGCTCGGTATGAATGGCATATTTTCTAATCTTTCGAATCTTCAAACGCATTGCGTCCATCTTAATCTTGTGATCATCGACGACATCCGCAACATGCAACTCCAATATCATCTTCTCCTCCTAATTTTTTTATTTTTTCCTTCAAGTAATTGTTTTCTTCTTCAACTAAATTAACCTCTCGGCAATAGAGTCTGTTGGAATTTCCGGTTCACATACCTCCTAGATAAGTAAAATCTATGTCAAGTTGGTCGGCATGATTGTCATAAACAATAAATGAACCAAATAGTTATAAAAGCTAATATATACCACATCCGAATCATAGACAGGACGAGGGCCGACGGGGGCGGATACCAAAACCATCGCACTATATAATAACAAGCCATAATAAAAGTAAGAAAATTAGACAAGTATCTATCTAAAGTAAGAATTTTTTTTCTTTCAGAAAGAAGATAAGAACAAGAGGCTCACCACGGTGCTGCCGGTGACGATATCGGCGCGGGCGATCGACGGCGGTGAAGATGGGGACGGGACGTGACGGACCGCTAAACCTAGACAAATCTCGGGGAAATGGAGCTTGGAGGTCGAGCTTCGGGAGGAGAAAGCTTAACTAGTGTGGCTCGGGCATTTCATCGAACACCTCATGTGCATAGGAGGTGAGCTAGAGCACCACAAAGCTCTCCCCCTCGCCGGCCAGAAAAAAACAGAGCAGTGTGGAGTGCTCTGCTGCGGCGATGGGGTATATATAGGCAACTCATTGGTCCCGGTTCGTGGCTGGAACCGGGACTCAAGGCCCCCCTTATGTCCCGGTTCCAGCCACGAACCGGGACCAATGGCTGTGGGCTAGGAGCGAGGACTATTGGTCCCAGTTTGTGCCTGGAACCGGGACAAATGGGTCCAGACAAACCGGACAAATGCCCCACGAGGCCCGGCCGTCCCCCTGGACGCACGAACCGGGACGTATGCCCCTCATGGGTCCCGGTTCGTGACTGAACCGGGACTAATGGGCTAGCCAGGCCCCAACCAAAGCCCTCTTTTCTACTAGTGTAGTTTACGTCTTCCCAAGACGTAGTGGCAATCATCTCCTGAATATTCTGAAACCCCATAATAGATAAATCTTGGTCAGGCATGTGTAACAAAAATCCGAGAATCGCTTCTCCCGCACGATCAACTTCACAAGCTTGGGCAATAATCTCGTCTAAACCAAGCCTTCTCCAAACCTCTTTTGCCTTCTGGCACTAAAACAACAGATGCTTTCTGTCTTCTAAACCAGAAGCTCAAAAAAGGCATAAAGGTGAAACTTTCATGTGTCTATTGGCAAGCGTAACACGACATGGAAGAGTGCCATGCAGCATCCGCCAAATAAAAAAAATTCACCTTCGCTGGGCAAGATAAATTCCAAATCTTACACCAAATTGCATTAAAGTTAGTTCGAGCCATTCCATTAGTATGACGAAGCTTCCTTCCATGTTGATGATCCCACTCAACAAAATATATAGATCGAAGAGAACAAATCCCATTCTTAGTATGACTCCAGGCAACAAAATCTGACATATCAAACTGAGGCAGACGGGTAGCAAGGACCTGTTGTGAATCAATGGGCCACAAGGTCTGTCTGATAAGATCCTCATCCCACCCGTTCGAAAAGGGGTCAATGAAATCCGACACTTTTGACAACAAATGTTGCCCCTTTGGAGTGATGACTTTTATGTTAGCAAAGTTAGGGATCCAAGCATCTTCCCAAATATCAATTTTTTGACCATTTCCAACTCGCCAGATATAACCATGTTTTAAGGTATTAACTCCCGCCATAATACTTTGCCATGTGAAGGATGATCCCTTTTTTAACTTTGCATTCAATAAATCTCCATCAGGAAAATACTTAGCTCGCAAAATGGCGGCACACAAGGAGTCTGGATTCTCAAGAAGACTCCAAGCTTGTTTAGCCAGCATCACCAAATTAAAACAACGAATGTCATGAAAGACCATTCCGCCTTGTCTTTTCAGGACACGCATTTTCCACCACCCCATCCAATGCATCCTTCTCTGGTTGTTGTCATCACCCCACCAAAAATGTGACATCTCGTCAGTTATTCCTTTACAATTTTTTTAGGAATTTTAAAGACCGACATAGCATAAGTTGGGATAGCTTGAACAAAAGACTTGAGAAGAACTTCCTTGCCTCTAGTGGATAAGATTTTTTCTTTCCAGACACTAATTCTCATAACAATACAGTCAATCAGATATTGGAAACAATTAGTCTTATCTTACCCCACATGCACAAGCAGGCCCAGATACATATCATTGAGAGCTTCGATCATGATATTCAAAATTGAGCAAATTTGCTCTCTAGTGTCGCCACTCGTATTTGGGCTAAAAAATATGCTAGATTTTTCAACGCTAACCATTTGTCCCGATGCAACACAATATAAATCCAAGATTGATTTAAGTGTCTCTACATTTTGTAGATTAGCTTTCATGAGGATCAACGAGTCATCCGCAAAAAGGACATTTGTGATAGTAGGGGCCTCTCTGCAAACCTTAACTCCCGAAATATTCCCAATCTCCTCCCCATGCGCCAAGAGAGCAGTAAGGCCCTCCGTGCATAATAAGAAAAAGGTAGGGGGATAATGGATCACCTTGTCTTAGGCCTCTTGTAGGCTTGAAACTTTCAGTTTCTTCATCATTAATCCGTACTCTATACTCAACAGCAGAGACACATTTCATAATAAGGTTTACCCATCTCTCCTGAAAACCAAGTTTCAACATAATTCCCTTCAAAAAAGGCTATTCAATTCGGTCGTAAGCTTTGTGCATATCAAGCTTGATAGCGCATAAACCCTCTTTTCCTACCCTATTATTTTTAGTAGTCTGAAAGCTCTCATAAGCCACCAGAACATTGTCTGTAATGATTCTACATACATACATAGAGTCACGGGTCAGGTGTTGTGATTGCTGCTCTGCTCCCCGAAAGGATTAAAGCCATCCGCGCTTAAACCAAACCATACATTCGTTGGGTCACCTGCAAACTCAGCCCGGTACTTTCTCTCGATTTTTCTCCACTGTGACCCGTCAGCGGATGCTCTCAACTTCCCGTCTTTCTTACGGTCCTCTCTGTGCCATCGCATCAACTTGGCATGCTCTTCGTTTCTCAACAGACGTTTCAACCGTGGTATTATAAGAGCATACCACATCACCATCGCAGGAACCCTCTTCCTGGGGGGCTCGCCGTCAACATCACTAGGGTCATCTCGTCTGATCTTATACCGCAATGCACCGCATACCGGGAATGCGTTCAAATCCTCATACGCACCGCGGTAGAGGATGCAGTCATTAGGGCATGCATGTATCTTCTGCACCTCCAATCCTAGAGGGCATATGATCTTCTTTGCTGCGTACGTACTGTCGGGCAATTCGTTATCCTTTGGAAGCTTCTTCTTCAATATTTTCAGTAGCTTCTCAAATCCTTTGTCAGGCACAGCATTCTCTGCCTTCCACTGCAGCAATTCCAGTACGGTACCGAGCTTTGTGTTGCCATCTTCGCAATTGGGGTACAACCCTTTTTTTGATCCTCTAACATGCGATCGAACTTCAGCTTCTCCTTTTGACTTTCGCACTGTCTCCTTGCATCAACAATGACCCGGCAGAGATCATCATCAGGCACAATATCGTCTGTTTCCTCTTGATCTTCAGCAGCTTCCCCCGTTGCAGCATCACCGTATTTCGGGGGCACATAGTTGTGATAGTCCTCTTCTTCTTCACTGTCTTCCATCATAACCCATATTTCTCCGTGCCTGGTCCAAACATTATAGTGTGGCATGAAACCCTTATAAAGCAGGTGGCTGTGAAGGATTTTCCGGTCAGAGTAAGACTTCGTATTCCCACATATAGGGCATGGACAGCACATAAAACCATTCTGGTTGTTTGCCTCAGCCACATCGAGAAAATTATGCACACCCTTAACGTACTCGGAGGTGTGTCTGTCACCGTACATCCATTGCCGGTTCATCTATGTGCATTATATATAATTAAGTGTGTCAAAAACCATTACAGAACATCACCAATAGATAAGTGACCAAATTAATAGAAGTTCATCATCACATTAAAACCAAAGTACATACATAGTTCTCATTGAACAACATATAGCTCTCTTGAGCATCTAATTAAACAATACATTGAAACTATGTAAAACATTTCAATGCAACAACAAATGCGATCATAATCACAATCAAGGTGACAATTGATCCAACGGCATAATGATACCAAGGCTCGGTATGAATGGCATATTTTCTAATCTTTCGAATCTTCAAACGCATTGCGTCCATCTTAATCTTGTGATCATCGACGACATCCGCAACATGCAACTCCAATATCATCTTCTCCTCCTAATTTTTTTATTTTTTCCTTCAAGTAATTGTTTTCTTCTTCAACTAAATTAACCTCTCGGCAATAGAGTCTGTTGGAATTTCCGGTTCACATACCTCCTAAATAAGTAAAATCTATGTCAAGTTGGTCGGCATAATTGTCATAAACAATAAATGAACCAAATAGTTATAAAAGCTAATATATACCACATCCGAATCATAGACAGGACGAGGGCCGACGGGGGCGGATACCAAAACCATCGCACTATATAATAACAAGCCATAATAAAAGTAAGAAAATTAGACAAGTATCTATCTAAAGTAAGAATTTTTTTTCTTTCAGAAAGAAGATAAGAACAAGAGGCTCACCACGGTGCTGCCGGTGACGATATCGGCGCGGGCGATCGACGGCGGTGAAGATGGGGACGGGACGTGACGGACCGCTAAACCTAGACAAATCTCGGGGAAATGGAGCTTGGAGGTCGAGCTTCGGGAGGAGAAAGCTTAACTAGTGTGGCTCGGGCATTTCATCGAACACCTCATGTGCATAGGAGGTGAGCTAGAGCACCACAAAGCTCTCCCCCTCGCCGGCCAGAAAAAAACAGAGCAGTGTGGAGTGCTCTGCTGCGGCGATGGGGTATATATAGGCAACTCATTGGTCCCGGTTCGTGGCTGGAACCGGGACTCAAGGCCCCCTTATGTCCCGGTTCCAGCCACGAACCGGGACCAATGGCTGTGGGCTAGGAGCGAGGACTATTGGTCCCAGTTTGTGCCTGGAACCGGGACAAATGGGTCCAGACAAACCGGACAAATGCCCCACGAGGCCCGGCCGTCCCCCTGGACGCACGAACCGGGACGTATGCCCCTCATGGGTCCCGGTTCGTGACTGAACCGGGACTAATGGGCTAGCCAGGCCCCAACCAAAGCCCTCTTTTCTACTAGTGTAGTTTACGTCTTCCCAAGACGTAGTGGCAATCATCTCCTGAATATTCTGAAACCCCATAATAGATAAATCTTGGTCAGGCATGTGTAACAAAAATCCGAGAATCGCTTCTCCCGCACGATCAACTTCACAAGCTTGGGCAATAATCTCGTCTAAACCAAGCCTTCTCCAAACCTCTTTTGCCTTCTGGCACTAAAACAACAGATGCTTTCTGTCTTCTAAACCAGAAGCTCAAAAAAGGCATAAAGGTGAAACTTTCATGTGTCTATTGGCAAGCGTAACACGACATGGAAGAGTGCCATGCAGCATCCGCCAAATAAAAAAAATTCACCTTCGCTGGGCAAGATAAATTCCAAATCTTACACCAAATTGCATTAAAGTTAGTTCGAGCCATTCCATTAGTATGACGAAGCTTCCTTCCATGTTGATGATCCCACTCAACAAAATATATAGATCGAAGAGAACAAATCCCATTCTTAGTATGACTCCAGGCAACAAAATCTGACATATCAAACTGAGGCAGACGGGTAGCAAGGACCTGTTGTGAATCAATGGGCCACAAGGTCTGTCTGATAAGATCCTCATCCCACCCGTTCGAAAAGGGGTCAATGAAATCCGACACTTTTGACAACAAATGTTGCCCCTTTGGAGTGATGACTTTTATGTTAGCAAAGTTAGGGATCCAAGCATCTTCCCAAATATCAATTTTTTGACCATTTCCAACTCGCCAGATATAACCATGTTTTAAGGTATTAACTCCCGCCATAATACTTTGCCATGTGAAGGATGATCCCTTTTTTAACTTTGCATTCAATAAATCTCCATCAGGAAAATACTTAGCTCGCAAAATGGCGGCACACAAGGAGTCTGGATTCTCAAGAAGACTCCAAGCTTGTTTAGCCAGCATCACCAAATTAAAACAACGAATGTCATGAAAGACCATTCCGCCTTGTCTTTTCAGGACACGCATTTTCCACCACCCCATCCAATGCATCCTTCTCTGGTTGTTGTCATCACCCCACCAAAAATGTGACATCTCGTCAGTTATTCCTTTACAATTTTTTTAGGAATTTTAAAGACCGACATAGCATAAGTTGGGATAGCTTGAACAAAAGACTTGAGAAGAACTTCCTTGCCTCTAGTGGATAAGATTTTTTCTTTCCAGACACTAATTCTCATAACAATACAGTCAATCAGATATTGGAAACAATTAGTCTTATCTTACCCCACATGCACAAGCAGGCCCAGATACTTATCATTGAGAGCTTCGATCATGATATTCAAAATTGAGCAAATTTGCTCTCTAGTGTCGCCACTCGTATTTGGGCTAAAAAATATGCTAGATTTTTCAACGCTAACCATTTGTCCCGATGCAACACAATATAAATCCAAGATTGATTTAAGTGTCTCTACATTTTGTAGATTAGCTTTCATGAGGATCAACGAGTCATCCGCAAAAAGGACATTTGTGATAGTAGGGGCCTCTCTGCAAACCTTAACTCCCGAAATATTCCCAATCTCCTCCCCATGCGCCAAGAGAGCAGTAAGGCCCTCCGTGCATAATAAGAAAAAGGTAGGGGGATAATGGATCACCTTGTCTTAGGCCTCTTGTAGGCTTGAAACTTTCAGTTTCTTCATCATTAATCCGTACTCTATACTCAACAGCAGAGACACATTTCATAATAAGGTTTACCCATCTCTCCTGAAAACCAAGTTTCAACATAATTCCCTTCAAAAAAGGCTATTCAATTCGGTCGTAAGCTTTGTGCATATCAAGCTTGATAGCGCATAAACCCTCTTTTCCTACCCTCTTATTTTTAGTAGTCTGAAAGCTCTCATAAGCCACCAGAACATTGTCTGTAATGATTCTACATACATACATAGAGTCACGGGTCAGGTGTTGTGATTGCTGCTCTGCTCCCCGAAAGGATTAAAGCCATCCGCGCTTAAACCAAACCATACGTTCCTTGGGTCACCTGCAAACTCAGCCCGGTACTTTCTCTCGATTTTTCTCCACTGCGACCCGTCAGCGGATGCTCTCAACTTCCCGTCTTTCTTACGGTCCTCTCTGTGCCATCGCATCAACTTGCCATGCTCTTCATTTCTGAACAGAAGTTTCAACCGTGGTATTATAGGAGCATACCACATCACCTTGGCAGGAACCCTCTTCCTGGGGGGCTCGCTGTCAACATCACCAGGGTCATCTCGTTGATATTATACCGCAATCCACCGCATACCGGGCATGTGTTCAAATCCTCGTACGCACCGCGGTAAAGGATGCAGTCATTAGGGCATGCATGTATCTTCTGCACCTCCAATCCTAGAGGGCATACGACCTTCTTTGCTGCGTACGTACTGTCGGGCAATTCGTTATCCTTTGGAAGCTTCTTCTTCAAAATTTCCAGTAGCTTCTCAAATCCTTTGTCAGGCACATCATTCTCTACCTTCCACTACAGAAATTCTAGTACGGTACCGAGCTTTGTGTTGCCATCTTCGCAATTGGGGTACAACCATTTTTTGTGATCCTCTACATGCAATCGAACTTCAGCTTCTCCTTTTCACTTTCGCACGGTCTCCTTGCATCAACAATGACCCGATGGAGATCATCATCGAGCACATCATCTGGTTCCTCTTGATCTTCAGCAGCTTCCCCCGTTGCAGCATCACCGTATTCAGGGGGCACATAGTTGTCATCGTCCTCTTCTTCTTCGATGCCTTCCATCATAACCCCTATTTCTCCGTGCTTGGTCCAAACATTATAGTGTGGCATGAAACCCTTATAAAGCAGGTGGGTGTGAAGGGTTTTCGAGTTAGTGTAAGACCTCGTATTCCCACAGCTAGGGCATGGACAGCACATAAAACCATTCTGCTTGTTTACCTCAGCCACTGCGGGAAAATTATGCAGGCCCTCAATGTACTCGGAGGTGCGTCTGTTACCGTACATCCATTGTCGGTTCATCTGCGTGCATTATATATAATTAAGTGTGTCAAAAACCATTACAGGACATCATGAATAGATAAGTGACCAAATTAATAGAAGTTCATCGTCACATTAAAACCAAAGTACGTACATAGTTCTCATTGAACAACATATAGCTCTCTAGAACATCTAATTAATTAAACCATACATTGAAACAATGTAAAACATTTCAATGCAACAACAAAATGCGATCATAATCGATCCAACGGCATAATGATACCAAGCCTCGGTATGAATGGCATATTTTTTAATCTTTCTAATCTTCAAGCGCATTGCATCCATCTTGATCTTGTGATCATCGACGACATCTGCAACATGCAACTCCAAGATCATCTTCTCCTCCTCAATTTTTTTTATTATTTTCTTCAAGTAATTGTTTTCTTCTTCACCTAATTTAACCTCTCGACAATAGGGTCGGTTGGAATTTTCGGTTCACATACCTCCTAGATAAATAAAATCTATGTCACGTTGGTCGGCATAATTGTCATAAACAATAAATGAACCAAATAGTTATAAAAGATAATATATACCACATCCGAATCATAGACAGGACGAGGGCCGGCGGGGGCGGATACCAAAACCATCGCACTATATAATAACAAGCAATAATAAAAGTATGAAAATTAGACAAGTATCTATCTAATCATATAAGTAAGAATTTTTTTCCTTTTATAAAAAAGATAAGAACAAGAGGCTCACCACGGTGGTGCCGGCGACGAGATCGGCGCGGGCGATCGACGGTGGTGAAGATGGGGACGGGACGTGACGGACCGCTAAACCTAGACAAATCTCGAGGAAAATGGAGCTTGTAGGTCGAGCTTCGATAGGAGAAAGCTTAACTAGTGTGGCTCGGGCATTTCATCGAACACCTCATGTGCATAGGAGGTGAGCTAGAGCACCACAAAGCTCTCCCCCTCGCCGGCCAGAAAAAACAGAGCAGTGTGGAGTTCTCTGCTCGCCGTCGATGGGGTATATATAGCCACCTCATTGGTCCCGGTTCGTGGCTGGAACCGGGACTAAAGGCCACCCTTTGGTCCCGGTTTCAGCCATGAACCGGGACAAATGGATGTGGGCCAGGAGCGAGGCCCCTTGGTCCCGGTTTGTGTCTGGAACCGGAACAAAAGGGTCCAGACGAACCGGGACCAATGCCCCACGAGGCCCGGCCGGCCCCCTGGGCTCACGAACCGAGACGTATGCCCCATTGGTCCCGGTTCGTGCTTGAACAGGGACTAATGGGCTGGCCAGGCCTGAACCAAAGCCCTGTTTTCTACTAGTGCGAGACGCGATGGGAGTGTCAAGCGCAACATTCTCCACATGCTCGTGTTCGGGATCGAGGTTACTGGGGTCATGGTCACTGAGACGAAGCAGCTGAGCGTGGCACGAAAAGGCGTACCGGATCCACAAATCGGTGTACCGGGACCGTCTTTGTCATAGGACATCTCGCCGTCATCCTCGAACTCCTCGCAGGCCTCGACCTCACACGCGTTTAGAGGGGTCCTGTCACGGAAGACGATGAGGTAGTTGACGAAGTCGTTGAGTTCAGGTCGCTCTTGGAGGAGTCGAAGCCGGTGATCCGGAGGGCCGGCATGGACTTACACTGGTGGCGCCAGCGTCGGGCGAGCAGGCAGGTGTGCACGGCCTCGCGCGACAGCAGGAACGAGAGCACGTGCTGGAGGACCTCGTCCGGGAGCGCGCCTAGCCGGTCTGCTCCCACTCCCGCCTAGCCCCTGACGCATCCCACCGGGAAGAGGTGATCCGCGAGCTCACGATGGCGACCAATGCCGCCGCGCGACTACACGAGGATGAGGAGACGAGCACCGTATCGCTAGGGTTTTAACAACTCGAATGGGCCGTGGTTGAGCTGTGCCCGTATGGCTATTCCTCACCAATTAATTCTTTTGCTAGCCCATTATCTGACCCACAGATGACTTGGCGGAGATGGCAATGCCCTGTGTTCTATGGAATTGCTCTAGGCCTCAGTGTAGGTAGACATCTTTGGCTCCGACTGACTCCTGCTATAGTTGTATTTTGGTGCACATTCCCATTATTTTGGTGAACATTCCTGTTGATTAATAAACATGGCGTGTTTGGACTTAAAAAAAGATTGAATGCCTCGAAGGTGATAGGTTGGATATGGTCCGCCAGTTTACAGCTGAAACCATAGAAAGACATTTGCCACCATAGAAAGATGTCTATTTTTTTTTAGAAAATGAGGAAGACCCACGGCCTCTGCATCTGGACGATGCATACAGCCATTTTATTAATTATTGACACAAGACCTTACAAAGTCATACAACAGTAAGACTAAAGCCACCGTCTACGCAACATCTGTCGCAACTCCTATCCAGTTGATGAAGGGGCGCTGATAGTCTGGGCCTAATACCAAACAGGCATCGCGGCCAAACCTAACATCTAAGACCTAATATCCCAATCAGGACGCCTGCCGAAGAAAGATGTCTATTACCACTGATAATTGTGAGTTATTACGTGGCGGTGTGGATTCATGGCGGCATTCATTGGTAGTGTGTTCAATGTCCCTATGTGTTTGGGCTTTGGTAGATGATGATCTAGCATAACGCATGATAGCAACAAGAGAGCCAAGTGCCGAACAATGGCTTTTTACTATGTCTGAATCGTTATCACATGACACTTTGGTCAAACTTGTGGTTACCATATGGGCAATATGGACGGCCAGACGGAAAGCGATACATGAAGGAATTTTTAGAGCCCTCTATCAATGCACATGTTTGTTGAACGATATATGTCTGAGTTGGAGAGCTTAAAACGTCCAACAATGGTAGCAACTTCTCCTGCTCTTCCTAGACATGCAGCATCTCGACAACGTCTGCCACATGCCATGGACCAACTTAGAGTGGGTTAGCCAAAGAGGCATGGGCAAGGTGAGTCGGCGAGGGAGGGGAGACCTGGGGTCAGGCCGAGGAGAGGAGAGGACGTCAGTGTGGTCGCGGGTGTCAATTTGATTTTGATTGGTGGACGAGCGGCTGGCCGGAATTTAGCAGCAACTAATTTTTTGGGATCCTTTGTGTTTTTTTCTCTTTGAGATTTTTGGGTCTCAATGTACGTGCGTCTGGCTGGGCGTGCGCTGGCCAGGCTATTTTGGGCCCAATCAACTACGAGAGAGTGAGTGTGTCTATATTCTTTCTGCAACCATGGGTTACACCTCCAAAGAGAGAGACCACTCAAAAAAAGACCAGAGAGGGGGAGGGAGATAGGGGGAGAGTGCTCTTTGCACACACAAAATGACCTGAAGAGGTGTGCTAGTGTCATCGTAAGTACTTTTGCGAAATGAGCGTAGTTTGAATGGTTAGATTCCTTATGGTGGAACCAACCTACCAGGGTTCATGTCCTAGACTTGGCATTGGAGGTCATATTTTTCTGGATTTATTTTAGGCTTTCCGGCGATGTGTTTTCAGTGAGACAAGATATTCTCGTCAACCAACCCCTATAAGAACATGCGAGATACTGAGCAGGCACATTGTCTTGCGATTGTCTCAAGACAATGTGCCGGCTCAGTATCTCGGATGTGCTTATAGGGGTTGGTTGTGTGTGAATATATTCATAGGGGCGAGTGTGTACATGTGTATGAGCGTCTGCACTGTACTGTGTTAAAAAAATGACTTGCAGAAGTTATTTTGTGTACAAAACAGTAGTAAGCAAACAAAGCTAAGAATGACCCCCTTCCTCGTCATGTCTTAGGTTCACTACAGCCTGCATCAGCCAACACTTTGGCCAGTTCAATCACCCTTTGCTTTCAAGGAGGCTCATCTACAAACAAAGGTAAGCAGCATCATTACTGATATCATCTGCAAGTCACGACCTGATGTGATGCAAAGTTTAAATGGCCAAAGTTAAGGAGCACAATGAGATTCGTAAGAACCATATCTGTATCGACTTAAGTAGGAGAGATTACATTTTGAAGTTGAAAAGGGAGATGGAACAATCCCAAGCTAAGACCTAATATCGTGCTATCAACATCCGGAGAAGAGAACAATCTGGTAGCGCAAATTGGTTCCTTGAGTTCTCTGCATATATGTGGATTTCAGAGATATCTGTCCACCACCTTTAGGCACTTGTATATGGCTATTTCTTGCTTCGCATGTTGACCCTTCTATTTATCTAGTTATTTATATTTATTTATTGGAACAACCTTTTTGTCATTTATTTGAAGGAAAAAAATGTTAACCGGCTCTGCCATGATCTTTCCCTTGCCTCCTCACATTTGCTTAATTTGAGGGACCAATGCTAAGAACCATCCATAGTGAAGGGCCATGCTTGGACTACAAGTTAGCTAACAAAGGTCAAGGGCACCCATCGCTAGGGTTTCCGCTGCCACCCGCCATGCAGCCGCCGCCCTGCCTTGTCTCTTGTGGCCTTAGGGCCATGATGGCGCGGTGGATTCCGGTACTTGCCGGCGGGAAGGCTATGGTTTTAGGTTTTTTTAGTCTTGCACAAACTCAAAATGGCTTCAGCCTCGCACATAAAGAAAAGACGTGGTATGTAATGGAGAAGCACAAAACATGCGTGTGACTAAACAAAAAGTCCAAAAGTATAAAGCAAATAACATGGGCTCATGTTCAACACATGAACCAAATCCCAGTTGCATCCATATCTCTAGTTTTGTGTATTTTGAACAAAAAAAGGTCTTGACTCGACAACTAGAAATTTTGGGTCGAAGGAAGATAGTAAACTCATGTCAACGTTCCAAGCGTTTAATCCGATTGCTCTTGCTCTGAATCTGAATGTGAATAGTTTGACTCCTCTGAATCTGAATGTGAATAATTTGACTCCTCTAAATCTGAATATGATCCTGTACAAATATAAAAAGAATGTGCAATTAATCAGACTCGCATACCACTTGATTTAAATGGTGCGAAGAAAGAAGAAAGTTATTATTTCGTAGCAACATGAAGGCAAGGGTAAGTTGGCTTTTGTTTGGCGTATTTGGTTGTTCAATTAACTTGACAAATGCACATTGGTAAATTTCATATAAACATATATGGGAATTCAAAACTAAAATTCACCAAGACTACTAATTAACAGAATTATTGTCGGCACAAGATTTTTTTTTCCTTTGATGCTTATTATTTACACATTAGTTGTGCAATTAATTTGAAAAATATTTGTTGCAAAATTTTAAACACACATGGCATTTGAATGCATAAACTTCAAAATCTCGGAAGAATTATTGTTTGACATACTGTCGGAAGACCAAATTCTTTTGTTGATGCTGATTAGCTCAGCAGTTACTCCACATGAACTCAGGACCTTCACAATTTTGGGAACACGCTCATCTTGGGCCAGACATTTGATCTTGACAACCCTAAGATTCTTTGATGCCAAAAACGGTTCTATTGGAGCGTAGCTTCCGTCTGTTTCTTCGGCATGTTTATATTTCTGTATAGGTTACCACAATCATCAACAATTAAATTACAAGTTCAACGGGAGAAAATGTATAAATCATAGGAAATATATATACCTTAGATAGTCGGAGGTGGAGGTTCTCGAGACTTGGTGACCGCCGGAGAAAGTAAAGTAGTGGGCTGTAATCAGGCTCCACACACCAATCATCTAGTGACAAAGTTTTGAGCTTGCTAAATGTGGTGCACCGTATTAGTTCTTTCCTGAAAGCAGCAGACTGGCCAAGGTGTGATTAGTAAGCAGACATAGTAGATCCAGCACGGATGTCAAGTGAGACTAAAATTTCAGTGGATACAACACTAACATACCGCTTGAGGCTCGATCATGAGCTCTAGATTAATGGTAGCTGACAAGCGCTCAAGGAGGAAGGAACCATCCTTATCATCAAGCTTGATAGATGCTGCTAGCAACGACGGCGTGCACTCAAACGTAGGAACCTTGCCACGGCCGCTACCCAGCTCTAAGTAGACGAGGTTTGGGACAGATATGAGAGCTCCCTTCTTGTCATAACGAGGAAAATTATAGTCCGTGATGCTAAGATACTTCACAGATTGCGAAGATACCTTGATGGGACCGTCGCAGCATATGATTGAGAAGGAGCAACGGTGCATCTTTACGGTCTCCAGGTTCGGGCAACTCGAGAAATCCAGAGAGTATTTGCTCGAGAAGATCACACCATCGAGATCCAACGTCGTGAGATGCGGGGAGGAGATGGGAGTCTCAAGCAGAACATTCAGCGGAGCCTCGTTTTTGGGATCAACGTTGTTAGGGTCATGGTCCCTGATCCGAAGCAGCCGAGCGTGGCATGACAAGGCGTACCGGATCCACAGATCGGTGTACCGTGACCGCTCGCCGTCGTCGTCTTGGGAGCCCTCATCATAGTCCTCGTAGTCGTACACCTCGCAGGCCTCGAACTCGCACGCGTGGAGGGGCGGCCGGCCACGGAGGGCGATGAGGTAGTTGACGAAGTCGTTGAGTTCACGGGCGCTCTTGAAGGAGTCGGCGCCGGTGATCCGCAGGGCCGGCGCGGACTTCCACTGGTGGCGCCAGCGGCGGGCGAGCAGGCTGGTGTGCACGGCCTCGCGCGACGGCAGGAACGAGAGCACGTGCTGGAGGACCTCGTCCGGGAGCGCGCCTAGCCGGCCTGCTCCGCGGACCCCTCTGGTCCCGCCTAGCCCCCGGCGCATCCCGCCGGGAACAGGTGATCCGCCGCACGACTACACGAGGACGAGGAAACAAGCACCGTATCGCTAGGGTTTTAATTAACATCTCAAGTGGGCTCACCGTGGTTAGAGAGCTAAGCCCGTATGGGGCTATTTCCTAACCAAGTGAATCTTTTGTGAGCCCAAAGTCGCCGGCCCAAAGACTTGGCGTAGATGGCATTGGCCCGCAGGTAAAACCCAACCTTGAAGTCCCCTCCAAAAAAAAAAAACCCAACCTTTTTAAGTAGTTTCAAAAAAGATAAATAAAGAAAAGAAAAACAACAACTTTTGAAGTACGCTTTGTCGCTTCATACTGGCCACCACGTGTCGCAAAGACTACATCTAGCTTACTAAGACTGAAATTGTGCTAAGACCATCTCCAACAGATGATGTATGCATCGGGTCGAGAAAAAAAGGTATGACATATAATAGGCAGATGCTCTTTTTAGGGCGTTTGGACATAAAAAAAAGGTGCTCCGGCAGATGATATATCTCCAAATCTTGATGCAAAATTTTTAGGGCAGTCCCATATTTTAGTCCCAAATGCCTACATCAGTCGCGTGGCTGCCACAAATTTTTAGCGCAGCCGGGGATCAGGTAGGACCGCCAGAAAAAGGAGTCCTTTTACATCAAAACCGCTGCTTCAACAGTTGATTTATATACAAAAGGCGGTCGTGATATATTTCAGGGCATTACTTTTGCATCATCTACTACGGCGGGAAAATATTTGGTGCCAAAAATCCTTCTCACCCTTGTCCTAAATTTTGTTTGGGTGCCCTATTTTTCATCATCTGTTGTAGATGCTCTAATTGAGAAAAGAAAGACGTTGAAATCTTTTTCTACTAGGAAACCTAGGATTTCCTCGTCCTCTGAAGCGCTTCCGCCGCCAAGAATTTCTCCCTCATGGAGGCCGGCTAGGGATGGGTGCTCTTTGAGGCTACTTTCTATTTTTAGATAAGGACTCATTGGGGGAGACATGAGAATCAAGCGGAACTTTGAAGGATCCGGTAGAGGAATTGTCGGGTCAGCTTCATCTGCACGAGGAGGATGCAGACGAGTTTGTTTTGGAGAAAAAGAGATCACAAACCCGTCTGAGATGGGAAGTTGTTTAGCTATTGCGAAGGATCACCCAATGAGAGGGTTTAGCCCTAGCGTGTTGCTCGCGGACATGAGGCAAGCATGTAACACCGCAAAATATGCCATCTAGATGAGAATTGGTGATAATTTACTTACAATTCAATTTGGTTGTCTATGTGATTGGAGCAAGGCAATGGTGATGGGCCCATGGTTCTTGAGGAATCAAGCTCTCCTAATGGAGGAATATGATGGCTTTCATAACCCTAGAGCTACGGTGCTCGACAAAGTTGTCGTTTGGGCACAAGTGCATAAATTATCGGACAATTTTTTTTTTTGCATGATAAGATCATTAAAGGGATGTGCAAAACCTTAGGGGTAATTGTTGAAATTAAGATCAAGTTGTCGGCAGAGTTTATTGGAGAGTTTGTTCAGTTGTGAGTCAAGATGAATGTTAACCACACGCTCATGCGATTTGTGTCCATAAAAAAGGGGTGTGTGAAGGAGAGTGGTATCAGGTGAAGTATGAAAAGCTCCCAAATGTTTTTGTGCCAGTTATGGTTTACTTGGTCATTGTCATCAAGAATGTTCAGGAATGGTGAGCATGACGAGGAAACAATCGAGTGGGGTGACTTCATTCTAGTGGAAGGCGGCCGCAGCAGAGGTCATGGAAGGGAGGATGGGGACCAAGTAGAGGTCAAGGAATGAATGATACTTGTGATTATGGAAGAAGGAGAGGTACAGGATTTGAAGGAACATGTTGATAGCTCGAGAATTTGTCACTTTTTTTGAAAAGGCGAATATATTAATATGGTGAAGATATCAATTACACCCAGCCTCTGCACCAACAAGAAATTACAAAGACATCCAAGATGCACATGGCCAAAAAAAGAAAAAATAAAGGAAAAAGATAAAGGCCTTGCCACAGTAATCAACTCCTCTCAGCAGCAGTGCACCACCAAAGACAGTACCCGAGAAAATAAAAGGTATCCAGAAGCGACACCGTCAAGAAGGAAACAGTGCACAAGCACCGTCGTCCCCTGGTCCAAGATCTTAGATTTTCACCCTGGAGAAAGACCAAGTTCTCGAAACAATACCTTCAACAATGCAATTGCCATGCACAACCAATAAAGGTCAGTCCCTAGGTTTTCACCCTGAAAGTCACAACTTGGCACCCGAGGAGCACCACCAAAAATGAAATCCTCCAGTGCTGCCACCCCCACTTGACACTTCTGCTACTGAAAATTATCAACACCTGGCTAACTCCATCGTCTTCATTGCCCCTCTACCTTACTGATCCTCCGATCTCAGCCATCAAGATGTTCTCCGCCGTTGTTTGTTGCATGAAAATCGAGATGCCAACATGTCTCATGGTGTCAAAAAAACAACAGAGCTTTGCGCCGCGCCCTCCTGGAGCCACGTCAGCTGATATGGACGCGCACAACCAGATTCTATCCAATCAAGATACCCTTCGGTAAGACATCCGAAAGTAGTTACAGAACACGTCAACGGCTAGATCGAGGAGGACCGATCATGCACATCATTGCCATGATGCAATAAGAGCACAAGGATCGTCACCACACCATTGGCTTGTAACACCCCGAGAATCATGCTACAGTAACTCTCTGAGATTAGGCTAATCATGTTGCTAAACAGGGCTTGATCACAATTGCATCACATTTCTTTTCAAACTCCTAGTTCAAACTTCAATTAAAATCAAAGTGGAAAATAAAAGTTTTCAAAAATTTAAACAAAAATGTTCGGTGGGTGCCAAATAATACACTGGTAATTATGGTGGAGAAAACACATTTTTATAAAATACCTAAATACTTTTAAATGAAATAAAACAGAAAAGAAAATAAACAAATAAAAAGAAAAGCAAAAGAACACAGACAAGAAAAAGAAAAAAAGGAGAAGGCCCTCCCCCCCACTGGACCCCTGGCCCGACTGGGCCGACCCCCGGCCCAGCCCACCTCTCCCGCTCGCCCCCTCCCCTGTTCCCCCGACCGGGGTTGGAACAGGGGCCGTCCCCGCCGCACCACCTCGCCGGCGACGGGGAGGATAAGGGCGCCAGCACCCCCCGCCTCCTCGGGCCTCTCTCCCACTCACCCCGCTCACCTCTCGGCCCCTGCGCCTCCCTCTTCCCCCCCCAGATCCGCGCCGCTCTCTTCTTCCCCACGCCCGACGCGCTCGCCGCCGTTCCCGTCGTTCACACGGCCACCGTGCCCCAATCGCCACCTCGCCGTGTCATACGCCGTCGCCGCCCTCGACTACACCACCTCCGCCTCTCCATTGAAGCTCGGAGCCACTGCAACGGCCTCCCCGAGCTCGTCTTCAACTTCGGACGCCGGCGACCCCCTTCTTCCCCGGCGCCGACCTGCTGCTCCTAAGCTCTCACCGGCCTCCGTGTGCCGCGCGGTGAGCCTCTCCCCCCTCCTCCCCTGTCCTTTCTCTCTCGCGCGCCCCCTAGCTTCTTCCCCGCGCGCGCCCGAACGCCGCGCCGCGGAGCTCGCCGCCGGCGGGTCTCCGGTGACCTTTTGGTCACGGGCTCAAGCCCGCAGCACTCCCCACCGCACGTAGATGCTCCCCAGCTCCTCCGCTTGCCCGATCTCGCGCCGAACTAACGTTGCCGTTGCTCGCCCGAAGCACCTCGCCGCCGGCGAGCTCGAAGCGCTCGCCCCCGCCCGTTCCAGCCCCTCCGGCCACCACCGTTGGACGCGCGGCGCCGAGCCGCGTCGAACGCGCCCCGCCACGACCCCGCAGACCCCCTGTGCGTGAAACCCGCGCCCCTCCCGAGCCGCGCCGCCGCGTTTGGCTCGTCGGAGTCGCTCCGGCGCCGGCCGCCGACGTGGCTGGCCTGGGCCCCCCCCCCAGTGCCACTGCCAGTGGGCCCGTGGGCCCCGTTGACTGGGTCCACCCAGTCAACGTGCTGACTGGGCAGGCCCAGCCACTGACATGCGGGCCCCGCCGCAAAAATAAAAAAAAGGAAAAGGAAAATGTTTTATAAATAAAAATAATTAATTAATCTAATCACTCACTGACAGGTGGGCCCAGTAGTTAATTAACTAAAAATTAATTAGTTTAATCTTCTGTTAACCCACTGTCTATGACAGGTGGGTCCCCCGTGTCAGTTTTGACCAGTCAACCGGACTGTTGACCGCTGACGTCACTCATACGTCATGCTGACGTCATATCCCTTTTCTGTTAATTAAATAATTCCAGAAATTCAAATAATCTTTGAAAATTCATATCTTTTAAACCGTAACTCGGATGAAAATGTTTTCTATATGAAAGTTGCTCAGAACGACGAGACGAATCCGAATACGCAGTCCGTTCGTCCACCACACCTCCCTAACCTATCGAACTAGCAACTTTCCCCCTCCGGTCCGTCTGTCCGAAAACGCGAAACATCGGGAATACCTCCCGGATGTTCCCCCCCTTCGCCGGTACCACCTACTGTCGCGTTAGGACACACCTAGCACCGTTCATTGTCATGTCACGCATCGTCATGCTTATGTTTGCATTGTATTTACTGTTTCTTCCCCCTCTTCTCTCCGGTAGACTACGAGACCGACACTGCTGCTGCCCAGTTCGACTACGGAGTTGACGACCCCTCCTACTTGCCAGAGCAACCAGGCAAGCCCCCCCCCCTTGATCACCAGATATCGCCTATTCTTCTCTATACTGCTTGCATTAGAGTAGTGTAGCATGTTACTGCTTTTCCGATATCCTATCCTGATGCATAGCCTATCCTTGCTACTACTGTTGTTACCTTTACCTGCAATCCTACATGCTTAGTATAGGATGCTAGATTTCCATCAGTGGCCCTACATTCTTGTCCGTCTGCTGTGCTATACTATCGGGCCGTGATCACCTGGGCGGTGATCACGGGTATATACTTATATACTATATACATGACACATGTGATGACTAAAGTCGGGTCGGCTCGTAGGAGTACCCGCAAGTGGATCTTTGTGGCGGAGCGACAGGGCAGGTTGAGACCGCCTAGGTGAGAGGTGGGCCTGGCCCTGGTCGGCGTTCGCGGATACTTAACACGCTTAACGAGATCTTGGTATTTGATCTGAGTCTGGCCATTTGGTCTATACGCACTAACCATCTACGCGGGAGTAGTTATGGGTATCCCGGCGTCGTGGTATCAGCCGAAGCCTTCTTGACGTCAGCGACTGAGTGGCGCGCGCCGGATTGGACTGGAACGCCACTAGGCTAGGTCTGCTTCCGGCCGCGTACGCAACGTGCAGGTGTGCATAGGGCGATGGGCCCAGACCCCTGCGCGCATAGGGTTAGACCGGCGTGCTGACCGCTCTGTTGTGCTTAGGTGGGGCTGCGACGCGTTGATCTTACGAGGCCGGGCATGACCCAGAAAAGTGTGTCCGGCCAAATGGGATCGAGCGTGTTGGGTTATGTGGTGCACCCCTGCAGGGAAGTTTATCTATTCGAATAGCCGTGTCCCTCGGTAAAAGGACGACCCGGAGTTGTACCTTGACCTTATGACAACTAGAACTGGATACTGAATAAAATACACCCTTCCAAGTGCCAGATACAACCCGGTGATCGCTCTCTAACAGGGCGACGAGGAGGGGATCGCCGGGTAGGATTATGCTATGCGATGCTACTTGGAGGACTTCAATCTACTCTCTTCTACATGCTGCAAGATGGAGATGGCCAGAAGCGTAGTCTTCGACAGGACTAGCTATCCCCCTTTTATTCTGGCATTCTGCAGTTCAGTCCACTGATATGCCCCTTTACACATATACCCATGCATATGTAGTATAGCTCCTTGCTTGCGAGTACTTTGGATGAGTACTCACGGTTGCTTCTCTCCCTCTTTTCCCCCTTTCCTTTCTATCTGGTTGTCGCAACCAGATGTTGGAGTCCAGGAGCCAGACGCCACCGTCGACGACGACACCTACGACACTGGAGGTGCCTACTACTACGTGCAGGCCGCTGACGACGACCAGGAGTAGTTAGGAGGATCCCAGGCAGGAGGCCTGCGCCTCGTTCGATCTGTATCCCAGTTTGTGCTAGCCTTCTTAAGGCAAACTTGTTTAACTTATGTCTGTACTCAGATATTGTTGCTTCCGCTGACTCGTCTGTGATCGAGCACTTGTATTCGAGCCCTCGAGGCCCCTGGCTTGTATTATGATGCTTGTATGACTTATTTATGTTTTAGAGTTGTGTTGTGATATCTTCCCGTGAGTCCCTGATCTTGGTCGTACACATTTGCGTGCATGATTAGTGTACGGTCAAATCGGGGGCGTCACAAGTTGGTATCAGAGCCGACTGCCTGTAGGAATCCCCCTTTCCACACTCCTTGGCCGAAGTCGAGTCTAGACATTACAAAACTTTTACTAACATGGCTGTGTGTCTTACGGGCCCACGTCGCCATTGGGTGGTACTAGTATCTTTTACTCCTCGACCTTTACTCTGGGACTCTGAACTCTCTTCTACTCGGGTTAAACGAATTTACTAACTCTAACACTAGGATCCCGTGACCGCATTCACCCCAAAGTTGGATAAGCCATAGTTGTTTCTTAGAGTAGTATTTTGAACAATTCACACACTGTCATTTGACTCCTTTGAAACGTCTTTGCTTTCAGATGGAACCCACGAGGCAGGTCGTTCGCCACACGACGGCCATTGGTGCCTCGGGATCACCTGCGGTGCTAGCTGAGATGATGACCTATCTGGGTTATCGCTGGCACCCTGAGTACACCGTCTACGAGGAGTACCAGGACTTTAACCAGGAGCAGTACCGTGCCATCGTCCACCTCTACTCTCGGGAGTATGACTCCACTACTGTGCTGCACACCGCACATGGTGTTGGTGTGACCATCGATATGGCTGTCCACGATGCTGCCTATGCTGCTCTGACACGTCTTCGTGGAGAGTATCAGGAGTTGGACACCTCCCCTTTCAGGCACATTGCTATCGCATCTGATGTTGGTGCGGAGGGATACTATACTGCTGCCTACTCCACTGTCACCCGAGAGCCCTTCTACCATCAGCACCTGGTTCTGCATGCTGATGGGCTGGATCGAGCTAACCGAGCTCTTCGCCACGAGATGTACACCACCCGTCAGCACCTTTACCGTGCTCTGACGCTGCTGCACCCCTTTGTCCGATCTGGACAGGTACCGCGTACTGCGATCTACCCAGCCAGGACCGTGATGCCCCACGGTGTCGGTTGGCCAGAGGTGGGAGGCTACTCTCCCGCACTTGGCCCTCTTCTGCCACCTGAGCGTCGGGCTCTACACCTGAGTATCCGCGGCCCCCAGTCTGCTGACGTCGAGGGCTATCCGTTGCCTCACTACCAGCTGTCGGGCTACGATTACCTCCACAGTACCTCTTGGGACTGATGTAGGCTTGCTTGTAGTATTAGTTGCAGTCGCCGCGAGCCTGTGTGCCGCCTATGATGTTTTAGTCTATGTACTGAACTCTATGCATGACCCCTTCTGTAAGTTATGCCGACTACTATGTAGTAGCTATCGTGCTCCTTTCATTATGCATGTTTCATCATGAATGATTCTTGTCATTGCAAATTTCTCAATGCTGAACTACCCCTGTTATATATTAGCAGGATGGTTAGACCAGGTGGTCGTGGTCGTGGTGGCGATGCCCCACCACCACCTGAGTACATGGCTGGTATGATCCAACAGTTTGAACTGAACCGCCAATTCATGGAAAATATGATGGCTCAGTTTCCTCGCCCCAATATGAACCAGCAGCCAGCCCAAGTGACTCTTCAAGATTTCATACGCCTCAACCCAACCATCTACCGCAGCTCAACTCAGCCTCTGGATGCTGATGACTGGCTCCGTGACATCACCTATGAGATGGAGTCTGCTGATGTAGCCCCTGCCAGCTATGTCACCTTTGCTTCCTTCTTCTTGAAGGGACCCGCAGCTCAATGGTGGGACAGCCACAGGCGTACTCTGCCAGCTGGAACAATCATCACATGGCCAGACTTCCAAGCTGCTTTCCGTGCCCGCTTCATTCCTCAAGGAGTCATGGACCGGAAGAAGCGTGAGTTCCGCAACCTCACCCAAGGCAACAAAACTGTCGAAGCTTATCAGCGGGAGTTTCTGGACTTGTCCCGCTATGCTGAAGAAGACATTGCAACTGATGCACGCAGACAGGAGAAGTTCCGTGATGGCCTTCAAGCTGACATCAAGCTCGCACTTCTAGTGCATGACTTTGCTGATTTCTCCACCTTGGTGAACAAGGCCATCAATGTCGAAACTGGTCTGCAGGAATACCAGAGCTCTCACAGGCGCAACCGTGACACGGGCTCATCTTCGGGCTCGCCCGCACAGAAGCGTAAGATATGGATCCCGAACAGCATGTACCGTCCAAATGCATCTGCCCCAAGGCAGACCTATGCTGCACCTCGTCTGCCTCCACCACCATCTAGGCAGTCAAGACTTCCAGCTCCACCATCCCAAGCTCCTGTTCCCACTCCGAATAATGGCTTGTGCTTCAGGTGTGGTCAACCAGGACACCGTGCTAGAGAATGCAACCAGAACCAGAATCAACTGGCCCTTCCAGCAACTGGCCGTGGTAACAATCAGCCTCGCAACAACAATGCTAAGTCTTATGGTCGTGCTCATGCCAACCACGTTGATCTCAACGAAGCTCAAGACCAGCCTGCTACTGTGATGGGTACACTCCTCGTAAATTCAGTACCAGCATCCGTTTTATTTGATACAGGTGCATCGCATTCATTCATGTCAGAAGATTTTGCATACAAGCACGACGTTAAATGTGAGGAGATGAACACCTCTGTATTGGTCAAAACCCCCGTGGGACAGTGTCAAACCTCCTTGGTTGGCATCGATGTCCCCGTGGAAATCGAAGGGCTGGAATTCTATGCCTCTCCCATTATCCTGAAGTCGTCTAACATCGACCTCATTTTGGGTATGGATTGGTTGAAAGCGCATACTGCTTCTATAGTTTGCGCCACTAAGACCGTCCATCTGCTACACCCTTCAGATGAAATAGTTGCTTACCAAGCTCATCTGGTGCAAAATGCCGAGGCAAGGCTCTATGCATTGAATGCATTGAACGCTGCACCACTCGAGGGCATTGAAAACATTCCCGTCGTGCGTGAATTCCTCGACGTCTTCCCTGAAGAACTTCCAGGGATTCCCCCTGCTAGAGCTGTCGAATTCATCATCGACTTGAAACCAGGCACCACTCCTATAGCCAAGCGACCCTACAAAATGCCGCCGCATGAACTCCTTGAGCTTAAGGAGGAAATCGACAAATCTCTTCGCAAAGGATTCATTCGCCCAAGTTGCTCTCCTTGGGGAGCACCTTCTCTCTTTGTCAAGAAGAAGGATGGGACAAACCGGTTAGTTCAAGACTACCGTCCTATAAACCAAGCTACCATCCAGAATAAATACCCCTTCCTCGGATCAATGATCTGTATGATCAACTGGCGGGTTCGTCAGTGTTCTCTAAGCTCGACTTGAGGTTGGGCTACCACCAGATCCGTGTTCGCGAAGAGGATATCCCAAAGACCGCCTTCGTGACTCGCTATGGTTCATACGAGTACACCGTCATGTCTTTCGGTTTAACCAATGCTCCAGCCACCTTCTCTCGTCTGATGAACTATATATTCATGGATTACCTCGACAAGTTCGTCGTGGTTTATCTGGATGATATCCTGGTATTTTCCAAGAACGAAGAAGAACATGCCGAACATCTTCGACTTGTGCTGGAGAAGCTACGAGAGCATCAACTATATGCCAAGTTCTCCAAATGTGAATTCTGGCTACCGGAAGTAACCTATCTTGGGCATGTCATCTCTAAGGATGGTATTGCCGTCAACCCCGAGCGAGTTCAGGCTATTCTTGATTGGACTCCTCCCAAGAACGTTAAGCAAGTCAGAAGTTTTCTCGGTCTCGCCAGCTATTGCCGTCGATTCGTCGAGAACTTCTCTAAGATCGCCAGGCCTCTGACTAACCTGTTGCATAAGGGTGTCAAGTTCCAATGGACAGACAAATGTCAGGAAAGTTTCCAGGCACTCAAAGACAAGTTGACTTCTGCTCCAGTTCTAGCTCCACCTGATACTAAGAAGGACTTTGTCATTTACTGCGACGCTTCCCGTCAAGGATTAGGCTGTGTCCTAATGCAAGACCGCAAAGTGATTGCTTATGCCTCTCGGCAATTGCGCCCTCACGAAGAGAACTACCCAGTTCACGACCTCGAACTTGCTGCTGTCATTCATGCGCTGAAGCAGTGGCGACATTACCTTCTCGGTAATCGTTGCGAGATCTTCACTGACCACCAAAGTCTGAAGTATCTGTTTACTCAGCCAGATCTGAACCTCCGTCAACAGAGATGGATGGAGCTTGTTGCAGACTTTGACTTGGGTATTTCCTATACGCCAGGCAAGGCTAATGTAATGGCTGATGCCTTGAGCCGCAAGTCTTACTGCAACCACCTCCAGGTTCATAAAGTTCAGCCCTCGCTTGTTGAAGAATTCAGGAAGCTGAACCTCCATATTGTTCCTCCGGGTGCACTCGCTCCCCCTCCTAAGGAGTTTGGCAAGGTGAACCTCCACGTTGTTACCCAGGGTTCCCTCAATACCCTAGTTGCTAAACCAGATCTCGAGGACAGCATCAAAAGGCTACAGAAGTATGACTCTGAAGCCCACAAGATTAAGCGCTACCTCGCAGAAGGAAAGCCCTCATTCTTCACCATTGCTGAAGATGGCACCCTATACTTCAAGGGCCGCCTAGTGGTGCCATGTGCAGAGAAAAACCTGGATATGACACAGGAAGTTATGAAAGAAGCTCATGATACACCTCTGTGTATCCATCCTGGTAGTACAAAGATGTACCAAGACATCCGTCAGAGATTCTGGTGGTCTAATATGAAGCAAGCCATTGCTCGTTATGTTGCTGAGTGTGACGTTTGCCGTCGTATCAAAGCAGAACATCAAAGGCCTGCTGGAACTCTGCAACCTATCTCTATTCCTGAATGGAAATGGGACCATGTTGAGATGGACTTCGTCACTGGATTTCCCAAATCACAGAAAGGTAATGATGCTATTCTTGTCGTCATTGACCGGCTTTCCAAAGTTGCACATTTTCTGGCAGTCAAAGAAACGATCACTGCTAGCCAGTTGGCAACGCTCTATATGTCCAGGATTGTTTCACTCCACGGTATTCCATTGGTTATCAGCTCAGACCGTGGCAGCTTATTCACTTCAAGATTCTGGGCAAGTTTCCAAGAAGCTATGGGAACTCATCTGTCATTCAGTACTGCGTTTCATCCTCAATCGCAAGGGCAAGTTGAACGCGTCAACCAAGTTCTCGAAGACATGCTTCGAGCTTGTGTTATTTCCTTCGGCAAGAAATGGGAGGAATCTCTCCCGTATGCTGAGTTCTCTTATAATAATAGCTATCAAGCTAGTCTGAAGATGGCCCCCTTCGAAGTGTTATATGGACGAAAGTGCCGAACCCCTCTGAACTGGTCAGAAACTGGGGAACGTCCACTCTTCGGTCCGGATATTATCCAAGATGCCGAAGAACAAGTCCGCATTATTCGTGAGAATCTCAAGACTGCTCAGTCACGTCAGAAGAGTCAGTATGACCGTCATCATAAAGACATGGTCTATCAACCTGGCGAAAAGGCTTATCTTCGAGTCACACCTATGAAGGGTGCTCACCGCTTCGGGATCAAGGGCAAACTAGCTCCTCGCTATATTGGCCCATTCACTATTCTCGAAAGGCGTGGAAAAGTGGCATACCAACTGGAGCTACCGCCGAACCTTTCTCAGGTTCACGATGTGTTCCATGTGTCACAGCTCCGCCGTTGCTTCAAGGATCCCAATCCGAGCTGTGGATCATGAAGTGCTCGAATTGCAGCAAGACCTCTCCTATAAGGAGCATCCGGTCCGCATTCTCGACCAAGCTGAACGCCGCACACGTCAGAAGGCGATCAAGTTTCTCAAAGTCCAGTGGTCGCACCATTCTGAAGATGAGGCCACTTGGAAACGAGAGGATCGTCTGCGCGAAGAATACCCCGCACTGTTTCCTTCTACGTCCTAAATCTCGGGACGAGATTTCTTGTAGTGGAGGAGATTTGTAACACCCCGAGAATCATGCTACAGTAACTCTCTGAGATTAGGCTAATCATGTTGCTAAACAGGGCTTGATCACAATTGCATCACATTTCTTTTCAAACTCCTAGTTCAAACTTCAATTAAAATCAAAGTGGAAAATAAAAGTTTTCAAAAATTTAAACAAAAATGTTCGGTGGGTGCCAAATAATACAGTGGTAATTATGGTGGAGAAAACACATTTTTATAAAATACCTAAATACTTTTAAATGAAATAAAACAGAAAAGAAAATAAACAAATAAAAAGAAAATGCAAAAGAACACAGACAAAAAAAAAGAAAAAAAGGAGTAGGCCCTCCCCCCCCCACTGGACCCCTGGCCCGACTGGGCCGACCCCCGGCCCAGCCCACCTCTCCCGCTCGCCCCCTCCCCTGTTCCCCCGACCGGGGTCAGAACAGGGGCCGTCCCCGCCGCACCACCTCGCCGGCGACGGGGAGGATAAGGGCGCCAGCACCCCCGCCTCCTCGGGCCTCTCTCCCACTCGCCCCGCTCTCCTCTCGGCCTCCGCGCCTCTCTCTTCCCCCCCCCAGATCCGCGCCGCTCCTCCCTTCCCCACGCCCGACGCGCTCGCCGCCGTTCCCGTCGTTCACACGGCCACCGTGCCCCAATCGCCACCTCGCCGTGTCATACGCCGTCGCCGCCCTCGACTACACCACCTCCGCCTCTCCGTTGAAGCTCGGAGCCACTGCAACGGCCTCCCCGAGCTCGTCATCAACTTCGGACACCGGCGACCCCCTTCTTCCCCGGCGCCGACCTGCTGCTCCTAAGCTCTCACCGGCCTCCGTGTGCCGCGCGGTGAGCCTCTCCCCCCTCCTCCCCTGTCCTTTCTCTCTCGCGCGCCCCCTAGCTTCTTCCCCGTGCACGCCCGAACGCCGCGCCGCGGAGCTCGCCCCCGGCGGGTCTCCGGTGACCTTTTGGTCACGGGCTCAAGCCCGCAGCACTCCCCACCGCACGTAGATGCTCCCCAGCTCCTCCGCTTGCCTGATCTCGCGCCGAACCAACGTTGCCGTTGCTCGCTCGAAGCACCTCGCCGCCGGCGAGCTCGAAGCGCTCGCCCCCGCCCGTTCCAGGCCCTCCGGCCACCACCGTTGGACGCGCGGCGCCGAGCCGCGTCGAACGCGCCCCGCCACGACCCCGCAGACCCCCTGTGCGTGAAACCCGCGCCCCTCCCGAGCCGCGCCGCCGCGTTTGGCTCGTCGGAGTCGCTCCGGCGCCGGCCGCCGACGTGGCTGGCCTGGGCCCTCCCCAGTGCCACTGCCAGTGGGCCCGTGGGCCCCGTTGACTGGGTCCACCCAGTCAACGTGCTGACTGGGCAGGCCCAGCCACTGACATGCGGGCCCCGCCGCAAAAATAAAAAAAGAAAAAGAAAAGGAAAATGTTTTATAAATAAAAATAATTAATTAATCTAATCACTCACTGACAGGTGGGCCCAGTAGTTAATTAACTAAAAATTAATTAGTTTAATCTTCTGTTAACCCACTGTCTATGACAGGTGGGTCCCCCGTGTCAGTTTTGACCAGTCAACCGGACTGTTGACCGCTGACGTCACTCATACGTCATGCTGACGTCATATCCCTTTTCTGTTAATTAAATAATTCCAGAAATTCAAATAATCTTTGAAAATTCATATCTTTTAAACCGTAACTCGGATGAAAATGTTTTCTATATGAAAGTTGCTCAGAACGACGAGACGAATCCGAATACGCAGTCCGTTCGTCCACCACACCTCCCTAACCTATCGAACTAGCAACTTTCCCCCTCCGGTCCGTCTGTCCGAAAACGCGAAACATCGGGAATACCTCCCGGATGTCCCCCCCTTCGCCGGTACCACCTACTGTCGCGTTAGGACACACCTAGCACCGTTCATTGTCATGTCACGCATCGTCATGCTTATGTTTGCATTGTATTTACTGTTTCTTCCCCCCTCTTCTCTCCGGTAGACTACGAGACCGACACTGCTGCTGCCCAGTTCGACTACGGAGTTGACGACCCCTCCTACTTGCCAGAGCAACCAGGCAAGCCCCCCCCCCTTGATCACCAGATATCGCCTATTCTTCTCTATACTGCTTGCATTAGAGTAGTGTAGCATGTTACTGTTTTCCGATATCCTATCCTGATGCATAGCCTATCCTTGCTACTACTGTTGTTACCTTTACCTGCAATCCTACATGCTTAGTATAGGATGCTAGATTTCCATCAGTGGCCCTACATTCTTGTCCGTCTGCTGTGCTATACTATCGGGCCGTGATCACCTGGGCGGTGATCACGGGTATATACTTATATACTATATACATGACACATGTGATGACTAAAGTCGGGTCGGCTCGTAGGAGTACCCGCAAGTGGATCTTTGTGGCGGAGCGACAGGGCAGGTTGAGACCGCCTAGGTGAGAGGTGGGCCTGGCCCTGGTCGGCGTTCGCGGATACTTAACACGCTTAACGAGATCTTGGTATTTGATCTGAGTCTGGCCATTTGGTCTATACGCACTAACCATCTACGCGGGAGTAGTTATGGGTATCCCGGCGTCGTGGTATCAGCCGAAGCCTTCTTGACGTCAGCGACTGAGTGGCGCGCGCCGGATTGGACTGGAACGCCACTAGGCTAGGTCTGCTTCCGGCCGCGTACGCAACGTGCAGGTGTGCATAGGGCGATGGGCCCAGACCCCTGCGCGCATAGGGTTAGACCGGCGTGCTGACCGCTCTGTTGTGCTTAGGTGGGGCTGCGACGCGTTGATCTTACGAGGCCGGGCATGACCCAGAAAAGTGTGTCCGGCCAAATGGGATCGAGCGTGTTGGGTTATGTGGTGCACCCCTGCAGGGAAGTTTATCTATTCGAATAGCCGTGTCCCTCGGTAAAAGGACGACCCGGAGTTGTACCTTGACCTTATGACAACTAGAACTGGATACTGAATAAAATACACCCTTCCAAGTGCCAGATACAACCCGGTGATCGCTCTCTAACAGGGCGACGAGGAGGGGATCGCCGGGTAGGATTATGCTATGCGATGCTACTTGGAGGACTTCAATCTACTCTCTTCTACATGCTGCAAGATGGAGATGGCCAGAAGCGTAGTCTTCGACAGGACTAGCTATCCCCCTTTTATTCTGGCATTCTGCAGTTCAGTCCACTGATATGCCCCTTTACACATATACCCATGCATATGTAGTATAGCTCCTTGCTTGCGAGTACTTTGGATGAGTACTCACGGTTGCTTCTCTCCCTCTTTTCCCCCTTTCCTTTCTATCTGGTTGTCGCAACCAGATGTTGGAGTCCAGGAGCCAGACGCCACCGTCGACGACGACACCTACGACACTGGAGGTGCCTACTACTACGTGCAGGCCGCTGACGACGATCAGGAGTAGTTAGGAGGATCCCAGGCAGGAGGCCTGCGCCTCGTTCGATCTGTATCCCAGTTTGTGCTAGCCTTCTTAAGGCAAACTTGTTTAACTTATGTCTGTACTCAGATATTGTTGCTTCCGCTGACTCGTCTGTGATCGACCACTTGTATTCGAGCCCTCGAGGCCCCTGGCTTGTATTATGATGCTTGTATGACTTATTTATGTTTTAGAGTTGTGTTGTGATATCTTCCCGTGAGTCCCTGATCTTGGTCGTACACATTTGCGTGCATGACTAGTGTACGGTCAAATCGGGGGCGTCACATGGCTCCACCATGCCGATGCCATCTCCGCCATGGCGGAGGACACCGGCCCACACTGTCCACAACCCGCGGCTCCAGGCGCTAGATCTGATGGAACCATCACCAACCGCCCCACCATCACGCCGCGCCGGCCCACCCCGCCGCCTTCGCCATGCAGCCCCCACCATGACCATGCATCGCCGCACCCAAGGCCCGGCCGTCCGTGCCACCGCCGCAACGCCCTGCGGGAGCGACACGTTTCCCGCCCGCTCGCCACGTCCCGCGCCATAGCCACTAGGGGAGGAGGGATAAGGGCCCTGCCGCCGCTGACGCCAACTGGGCTTCGCCCGGCGGCGCCCTCCGGCAGCGGCAAGGGGAGGGGGAAGCTGGAAAGAGGTACGGGAGGCGACGGCTAGGGTTTCGCCTACCGCCCACGGGAGTGACTTGGGTGAATCAGGCCCTCGTTATGAGTGTAAGCACTCATACCAGTAGTCGTACCAGGTGCCCACGGCTCCCCCTCATATACAGGAACGAACTTTGTAAAGGGCATCGACGCATTAGAGAGACCCAGCCTCTATCACCACTACTAGAAGAGAGGGCGAAGAGATCCGAGAAGAAGAAACACCAGAGATCATTTTCGTCTTTTTTCCCTCTTCATTCCATTTCATTGCATCATCACCATTGTTAGAGGAATTCCAAGTTGTAAGATCAGGGTGTATAACTCTATTCATACTCATGTGGAGATTGCGACTTGTTTAATCATTCATCTTATTGTGGATCTTCACGGTATTATCGATATGGTTTTCATTGAATCATTCTCAATAGTGTTTGTTATTCTTCGACGATGCAAGAATAATCACCCCTAGGCGGTTGGTATTACCTTCTTCTCCGTTGGCCACTGCTCGCTCCGCGGCGACGAGCTGCTCATCAGCAGCGCGACAACCCATGAAGCCGACCCAAGGGCTTCCACTAGTGCAGAACCGGGCTTTAGCGCTGGTCTGTAAGGGCCTTTAGTGCCGGTTCTACAACCGGCACTAAAGAGTGGAGACTAAAGGCCCCCCTTTACTACCGGTTCGGCACGAACCGGCGCTAAAGTGCCACCACGTGGCACGAGCCAGGCCCGGGTGCTGGTAGACCATTAGTACCGGTTGGTAGCACCAACCGGTACTAAATGTTTGGGGGGGTTTGGTTTTAATTTTTATTTTTCCATTAATTTTGTGTTTCCATTTAATTCTTTTTTGTTTGCTGGTATTTTACGATACTACGTATTGTACACGTTATGCATATATATAAATAGATTTTCTCGTAGAACCGATCATATATATATATAATTGAATGTCTCACAACCACCATTAATTATTCACACATACACATGTATATATATACAATTTCTCCTACATGTTGCCTTGGTGCCTTCGGAGCACGATGACAAGTGGTTCATGGGGGCGGTAGCGGGTAATAGTATTCTCCTTTGGGATCTATGACCTGGTCGAGCAAAAATCCCGCTATTTCCTCTTGAAGTGCTCGTATGCGCTCCTCTGGTAGGAGCTGGTCCCGCACCTCTTTGAACTGTTAAGAAGGAGATCAATATGCATGTGTATTAGTTGTGTGACTAGATATCGACAATCATGTAAGATTTGTGAATAGTGTTCTGGCAAACGTACCCAGTCCTGTCTATCAGATCTGCTCCTTTCGGACGCCATCATGCGAATGTTCTCGCAAACGTAGTATGCACACACTTCAGTCCCCAGCGCCTGCTTCAGGGCCTTACGAGAATAGAATTTAATCAGATAATAATTAATCAAGCATGTTAATTAATTAATGGTATTGAAATAAGAATTAAAGAGATGGTAGCTAGCTAGCTAGTACTACTTAATTACTTACCTTGGGTCGATACCAACATAGCTTTTGTCACCATTTTCCTGGAGTCACCTTGATGTACTTTGCCCAAGCCCTGCCCGCCGGCAAAGAAAATTAATAAAGGGGTTATTAAAAATAGTTCATATCAGGAAATGACGAACTAAATAGGCCGAGATATAGTTAATAATGATTGAAATTACCTGTCGACTATCCCCTTCATGATGATGTAGTCACTATCTTTTTTAAGTAGTGAGTCCAGTACTTCAACTTTTCCTTCGTCAACTTTAATGTCTAACAAGATCCAGTTGAAGCTGCATGCGCATACGTTTGCATGTATAAATTAAGTGGGCATGTGCATAACACTAATCAACTATAACCCTAAACCCTATACACTTATTAACTTCTAGCTAGTAAGCAAAAACGGAATTTGTAGTACAAGACGGTGTGACTCACTCGAAGTTGTAAGGAAGTAGTACATCTTCATTGCTATTGAGGCGCTTCAAGAACTCTACCATGCATTTCTCTACATCTTGTCTACACCATTCCAATTTCCATGTGTATTCATTAATGGTATTTGGGTCAATGAACCCAATGCCATAGCGTCCAGCTTTTTTCATTTCATACATCTTCATCCTGCATAATACCACAGAAAAAAATATAGTGAGGATATATAATTACAGGTAATTAATGATCAATCAATGAGCACTAGAGCTAGCTTGAGACTTAAATTACAGAAAGAAATCACTTACAGACAATAGCAACTGACGATAGATTTGTCGAGTGCATCTTGATTGAATAACTGAAATAGTTCTGAATACTCAATGGACAGAGCTTTCTTATTGAAGTAATGATCTTCCTCGACTTGCACCATGAGGGACTCTCGATTGGAAATCTTGGTAATTTTCATGTACCAATCATGCAATTCATACATTCTCGTTGGGAGGTTCTTGACCTCCTCGGGCTCGACCAAAGGTTGGCCCCGGACATATTTCCGTTTTATTTCCTCCTCTCTAAGCGAAGACATGGGCTCAATATCGAGGAGTTGTCCAACAGTGATCTTGAGCATTTTAGCCTGCATTATATGCTCCTCAGTTATTACCACATCGCCCTGCTCGGGAACGTAAACGGTTTGCCCACAATAATATTGGGCGCGCGTACTCTCATGTGTTGTTGGCACAACAAGCGGGGGAGGTCGATTGCGCCGCCTGTTCTCCCAGCTGGGGAACGATTTTCCCGCATTTTTTACAGCTGTTTGTTGGCTCGAGCTCGAGCTCGCTTCTTTCTGTAGTCGTGCTCGATGTGCCTTCCTGATTTGGCGCTCATAGTCTGAGTCAACAGGCTTGGGAGCTGGTGGTCTAGCCATACGAATGAAGTGGTCAATCTTTTCCTTAGGCACTTTCTCCCTCGGCGGCGTTGCCGATTTCGGTCCAAAAGGAGCGTCCACTTCGGCCCGCACTATTGCATCGTTTTGCTCCTCGGTCATGTCGTAAGGCCTCTGAGGAAGAGGAGCGAGGCTGCTTGGACCATATTTATATCGCTTGTCTCCGCCTGTACTTCATGTACTACCTCGACTCGTACCGCTACGCACCATTGCTGCGGCGTGTCTCTTCTACGATTTCTTAGGCGGCGGAGACGGCTGACGTGGCTTAGTTGGAGCAGGAGGAGTGGCCTGACGCTGTGCCGGACTTGAAGCAGGAGGTGTGGCCTGACACAGTGTCGGACTTGAAGCAGGAGGTGTGGCCTGACGCTGTGCCGGACTTGAAGCAGGAGGTGTGGCCTGACACCGTGTCGGACTTGAAACAGGAGGAGTGGCCTGACACTGTGCCGGACTTGAAGCAGGAGTCTGCTCACGCGTTCGTGGACTTGGAGGAGCGGGAGTCTGCTGACACGGTGGCGGACTTCGAGGAGGAGTCGGCAGACGCGGTATCGGTGGACTTCGAAAGATGATGCAATCCTTTCTCCATAGGATGATACGATGTATGGCCTCTCCCAGTGTGTGCTCGTCGTCACCTCCAGGAATGTCAAGCTCTAGCCCCGAATATGGGTCCACCACCTCATCAACCAAGACACGAGCATAGCCCGCTGGAATCGGGGCGCAATGGAAGGTTGCTTCGGGGGTAATTGTAAAAGCAACGGCGTCCGCCACCTTCATGGATATGTTCTTCATTTTGAAGTGTAGCTCACAGTTAGTGTTCTCTATGATGTCATCCACAGGGTTGTTGGAAATATGCCCTAGAGGCAATAATAAATGGTTATTATTATATTTCTTTGTTCATGGTAATTGTCTATTGTTCATGCTATAATTGTGTTATCCGGAAATCGTAATACATGTGTGAATATATAGACCACAACGTGTCCCTAGTAAGCCTCTAGTTGACTAGCTCGTTGATCAACAGATAGTCATGGTTTCCTGACTATGGACATTGGATGTCATTGATAACGGGATCACATCATTAGGAGAATGATGTGATGGACAAGACCCAATACTAAGCATAGCATAAAAGATCGTGTAGTTTCGTTTGCTAGAGCTTTTTCAATGTCAAGTATCTTTTCCTTAGACCATGAGATCGTGCAACTCCCGGATACCGTAGGAGTGCTTTGGGTGTGCCAAACGTCACAACGTAACTGGGTGACTACAAAGGTGCACTACGGGTATCTCCGAAAGTGTTTGTTGGGTTGGCACGGATCGAGACTGGGATTTGTCACTCCGTGTGACGGAGAAGTATCTCTGGGCCCACTCGGTAATGCATCATCATAATGAGCTCAATGTGACTAAGGCGTTAGTCACGGGATCATGCATTGCGGTACGAGTAAAGAGACTTGCCGGTAACGAGATTGAACAAGGTATTGGGATACCGACGATCGAATCTCGGGCAAGTAACATACCGATTGACAAAGGGAATTGTATACGGGATTAATTGAATCCTCGACATCGTGGTTCATCCGATGAGATCATCGTGGAACATGTGGGAGCCAACATGGGTATCCAGATCCCGCTGTTGGTTATTGACCGGAGAGGCGTCTCGGTCATGTCTGCATGTCTCCCGAACCCGTAGGGTCTACACACTTAAGGTTCGGTGACGCTAGGGTTGTAGAGATATGTGTATGCGGAAACCCGAAAGTTGTTTGGAGTCCCGGATGAGATCCCGGACGTCACGAGGAGTTCCGGAATGGTCCGGAGGTAAAGAATTATATATAGGAAGTCAAGTTTCGGCCACCGGGAAAGTTTCGGGGGTCACCGGTATTGTACCGGGACCACCGGAAGGGTCCCGGGGGTCCACCGGGTGGGGCCACCTATCCCGGAGGGCCCCATGGGCTGAAGTGGGAGGGCAACCAGCCCTTAGTGGGCTGGGGCGCCCCCCATGGGCCTCCCCCCTGCGCCTAGGGTTGGAAACCCTAGGGTGGGGGGCGCCCCACTTGCCTTGGGGGGCAAGGCACCCCCTTGGCCGCCGCCCCCCCCCCATCTAGATGGGGTTTGGCCGCCGCCCCCCCCCCCCTCCCAGGGGGCCTATATAAAGGGGGGAGGGAGGGCAGTAGTATAACAGCCTTGGGCGCCTCCCTCCTCCCCTGCTACACCTCTCTCTCTCTCTCGTAGAAGCTCGGCGAAGCCCTGCCGGCATCCCGCTACATCCACCACCACGCCGTCGTGCTGCTGGATCTCCATCAACCTCTCCTTCCCCCTTGCTAGATCAAGAAGGAGGAGACGTCACTGCACCGTACGTGTGTTGAACGCGGAGGTGCCGTCCGTTCGGCACTCGGTCATCGGTGATTTGGATCACGGCGAGTACGACTCCGTCATCCACGTTCATTGGAACGCTTCCGCTCGCGATCTACAAGGGTATGTAGATGCACTCCTTTCCCCTCGTTGCTAGTATACTCCATAGATGCATCTTGGTGAGCGTAGGAAAATTTTAAAATTATGCTACGATTCCCAACAAGGGTATGTATCCGGCAGTGCGTCGCCCGGGGAGGAACCAACGCTGCTTCTCGGCATGGATGGGACGGTGCTATCCAATGCTGGATGATCATCCGCTTGCTGCTGCCGCTACTGAGAGCCCCTTTCCTGGCTAAGTGAGTTGATCTGCTGCTGCTGCTGCTGGAATTTGAGTGCCAAGTCCACGTGCCTTGCTTCTAGGCCTTGAAGGCGTTCTGCGTCCTGCTTCCTCTGCTCCTCCTCCAGCTTCCTCTTCTTCTCCTCCTCCATCTTCTTTCTTGCACGAGTCCTGTAGTCGGCGTTCCATTCCGAAAAGCCCTCATACCAGGGAATAACGCCCTTGCCTCGTGTTCTTCCCGGGTGTTCAGGATTTCCCAGGGCGCGCGTAAGCTCGTCGTTCTCTCTGTTGGGCGTGAACACCCCCTTTCGAGCAGCTTCTATTGCGTCAAGTAACTTTTGTTCTGCTCCTTTTAGACTTGCCTTCTTCGAAACGTCGCCTGTCTTCGAGTCCAACGCCCCCCCCCCCATGCGCATAGAACCAAGTTCTGCACCTGGGGGGCCAGCTCCTAGTAACCGGAGTGACCCCTGCATCCTCCATCTCTTGCTCAGACTTATCCCACTTAGGCATTGCCACCGCGTAGCCACCTGGACCCAGCCTATGGAACTGCGTCTTTTTTGCGGCATTGGCCTTGTTTTTTCTCGACCGTTCCTTAGATAATTCTGATTCCTTGAATTTCACAAAAGCGGGCCAGTGTTCTCTTTGCTTCTCCAGTGTTCCCTTGAATTCTGGAGTCTTCCTTTCTGCAGCGAGGTAGTTGGCACATACAGTTTTCTTGTGGGTGTTGAATGCAATTGCCATCTTCTTAAGAGCAGTGTCCTTGACTTTCTGCACATCTGCATCAGTGAAATAATTTGGTAGGGTGAAATGTTCCATCAGAGATTCCCAAAGCTTTTGTTTTGCTCTGTCGTCGACCCAAGTAACATCTGGGCGTTTAGTTTTTGGCTCTTTCCATTCTTGAATGGAGATCGGGAGTTGGTCCTTCACAAGAACTCCGCACTGACGAACGAACTTGTTCGCAATGTTCTTAGGCGTGAGGGGTTCGCCACTAGCTTTGATGGAATTGATGTTGTACTTTACACCCTCCTTCAACTTTTTGCCCGGGCCGCGCTTTGTCCTGCTATCTGTAGAAGCAGATTTGCTCAATCCGGAGGGCTAAAAAAAGAAAGATCGATTCGTTAATATATCTTCAAATAAAAAAAACATGTGATGATCACTAGATGCCTGCTTATATAAATATACCTCGCCGGTAGTCTTTGTTATTTCAAGATCAACATTGTATTCGTCATCATAATCATTGTCTGCGTCATCATAATCATTGTCTGCGTCATCATAATCATAATCATAGTTCATGACTTCATCAGCTCGGTCGTCGAGATCGAATATCTTATCATCACCCTCCCCGGTATTGTTCAGATATTGGGAGCCGTCATTTGCTTCATTCAGATCATCTGGCCTGTTAGGGCTGCATATGATCTCGAACAGGGCCTCTTCTCCCTCTCTGCCGGTATTGTCCGCCATAGCTATTATTTAACTAATACAGAAGAAATATAAAACAATTTAGTATTCAAATTACAATGCATGGATGCAATCAATAAGGAAAAACTGAATCATATAGTACATAATATGCATGGTCTCGAATAATATATAATGTCGAATACATCATCTCGAATAATATATAATCTCGAATACATCACTGGCTAGGTAGCTAATAAAGATCGAATACTATAGAAGAATCTAGGCCACTCGCGGTTCCTGGGGCGCGGGCGGTGGACACCCAAAGACAAGGAACCATCACAGGATCATATCTCCGGTCATCTGCCCAAAGAACCTTCCAGGTATTGGAGAACCTGACATCCATAGCAGCCATATAGCGATGGACGTGCTCGTCCTCCTCCCTGACACGACGACGCACCACCTCTGGCAGGGCCGGCTCCCTCTGCATCGAATGTGGCCCACGCGAACGCCACCAAAGGAGATCAGGGTCGACGACGGGACCCGAGGCCGGGTTCCTCACCAAGCGGCGCACCCCTCCAGGTAGCACCTCCCAGTGCCAGCCCGGCGGAGCCCAATCCCGGACATGGGTCAGCCGGACGTCGTCGCGAATGGCTCGACGGCGAGGATGCGGGCCGGGCATCGTCGAGAACAAAATACTATATGCCTGCAAAAAGTAACATTTTTTAAATGATTGGATTATGATAACTAAAATTCTAACAATTTGACATTAATCTAATTCATCTAACTAAAACTAATTCTAAAATTTCTAACATTTCTATATATATAACTAACATTTCTATAACATTTCTAATATTTCTATAACTAAAAAACAGAAAAATTGCTAACATTTCTATAAATATTTCTATAACTTAAAAACAGAAAAAATTTATAACATTTCTAATATTTCTATAACTAAAAAATAGAAATATTTCTAATATTTCTATAACTAAAAAAAGAAAAATTTCTAACATTTTTATAATATTTCTATAACTAAAAAACAGAAAATTTTCTAACATTTCTATAACTAATTTGTGTGTGGACATGGCGGCCGGGGCAGGCGCTCACCGGCGAGGCGAGGCGACGGGGGGCGGCGACGGGGACGGCGACGGGCGGCGATGACGCGGATGGCGACGATGGGGACGGGGACGGGGCGGCGACAACGGGGACGGGGCCGTCGACGAGGGGTGGCGACGGGGGCAGCGACGGGGGCGGCGACGGGGGGCGGCGGGCAACGGGGCAGAGAAGAAGAAGCAGATGAAAACTGACGAAATTTGTAAGTCCTGCTTATATAGGATGGGCCTTTAGTACCAGTTGGAGCCACCAACCAGTACTAAAGGTCACATTTGGCCAACCCAAGCGGTGGAAAGTGCACACCTTTAGTACCGGGTGGTGGCACCAACCGGTACTAAAGACCCCCCCCCCCCTTTAGTACCAGTTGGAGCCACGACCCGGTACTAAAGGGTGCGGTGGCGCAGGTGCGGTGCGGGCAAGTTTAGTCCCACCTCGCTAGCCGAAGGGCGCCCGCACCTGCTTATAAGCCCCGCCGCGGCAGCTGTCTCGAGCTCCTCTCTATTGCAGGCCTTCTGGGCCTACCTGTTATGTGCTGCCCTATGGGCCTATTGGGCCTTTGCGGGCCTGCATCCTGGCCCAACAACAGGTTGGGTTTCAAGTCGTATGCAGGCCGCTTTGGCCCAGTAGGCGGGCTTTTTTATTTTCTTATTTTTTTTGCTTTATTTATTTTTGAGTTGTTTTTTGTTGTATTTAGAGTTTCTTTGTGAATATTTTTGCTTCAGGTACAAAAAATTACAAACTTTCTATTAGTGCCGGTAGTTTACAAATTTGAATAGTTTACATTTTGAATTATTTGAAATTTGTGTGAACCACTAGTTTGTGAATAACTTAACTTTGAAAATAGATTTTTCAGTGATTATTTTTTCTTATGTTTAATATTAGTGTGTTTTATCATTATATTCAATTTGGTAATGCTTAGGTTATTTAAAAAATGAAATGCCTTTATAACGAATGAGTTTTCGTCCGAAACCCTGAAACTTCGAAAGAGATTGTCCATTTTGTACACGAAGTGCATCCAGTTTTTGCGGTAACCCTCTCTACTTTTTTGTACATGGTATGTGGGTGAAATTATGATACCATGCCAACTTTCAACCTTTTCTGAGTTCATTTGAAATGCTTTTCAATTTCAGGGTCATTTAGCAGAAAAAATCAGTAAATGCATGAAAGAATTTGTTTGCACATAAAATTTCTTCGCGTTTCAAATGCCAAAACACATAACTACCCTAACTATTACAGAGATTCCCTCCTGGGTGTGAAACACAGAAGAAAGTGATGATAGTGAAGCCGATCACATCCCAGATCTTTGGGTGTGAAAGTTTTTCTTCGCGTGTGTCCCTTTGCGCCGTAGCCATGGAAAATCTTCATCATTTAACTGGATGCTCGGGTCAATATTCACTGTGAATGGAGCAATTTCATCAAACTTTTCATAATCTTATGACATCTCTATCTTGTCATCCACTCCCACGATGTTTCTCTTCCCAGAAAGAACTATGTGGCGCTTTGGCTCATCGTATGATGCATTCGCTTCCTTATCTTTTCTTTTTCTCGGCTTGGTAGACATATCCTTCACATAGAAAACCTGTGCCACATCATTAGCTAGGACGAATGGTTCGTCTACATACGCAAGATTGTTGAGATCCACTGTTGTCATTCCATACTGCGGGTCTTCCGTTACCCCGCCTCGTGTCATATTGACCCATTTGCACCGAAACAAAGGGACCTTCAAACCACGTCCATAGTCAAGTTCTCATATCTCCTCTATGTAACCATAATATGTTTTCTTTCCCGTCTTGGTTGTTGCATCAAAGCGGACACCACTGTTTTGGTTGGTGCTCTTCTTATCTTGGGCGATCGTGTAAAATGTATTACCATTTATCTCGTACCCTTTGAAAGTCATTATATTCGAAGATGGTAACTGGGACAGCGAGTACATGTCATCTTCAATAGAGGCGTCATGCATGGTACGTGTCTGCAACCAGCCGGCGAAACTCCTGGTTTGTTCACGTGTAATCCAGTCATCAGACCGCTTCGGGTCTTTGGAGTGTAGAAAATTCTTGTGTTCGTCCATATACGGAGCCACCAAGGCGGAATTCTGTAGAACTGTGTAGTGTGCTTCAGTGAGAGAATGTCCGTCCATACATATTATTTGATTCCCTCCTAGCGTGCCTTTTCCATCCAGTCTGCCCTTATGCCGCGATTCAGGAACACCAATCGGCTTAAGGTCAAGAATAAAGTCAATACAAAACTCAACGACTTCCTCATTTTCATGGCCCTTGGAGATGCTTCCTTCTGGCCTAGCACGGTTATGAACATATTTCTTTAAGACTCCCATGAACCTCTCAAAGGGGAACATATTGTGTAGAAATACAGGACCCAAAACGTTAATCTCTTCGCATAGGTGAACTAGGACGTGCGTCATGATGTTGAAGAAGGATGGTGGGAACACCAACTCGAAACTGACAAGACATTGCACCAAATCATTCTCTAACCTTGGTATGATTTCTGGCTCGATTACCTTCTAAGAGATTGCATTAAGGAATGCACATAGCTTCACAATGGCTAATCGAACGTTATCCGGTAGAAGCCCCCTCAATGCAACCGGAAGCAGTTGCGTCATAATCACGTGGCAGTCATGAGACTTTAGGTTCTGGAACTTTTTCTCTGTCATGTTTATTATTCCCTTTATATTCGACGAGAAGCCAGACGGTACCTTAATACTGAGCAGGCATTCAAAGAAGATTTCCTTCTCTTCTTTGGTAAGAGCGTAGCTGGCATGACCCTGATGTATGCCGTCTTTTCCATGCATACGTTGCTGGTCCTCCCATGCCTCAGGTGTCAGGGTCACGCAAAGATTCTTCATCACGTGCATCACGTCGATTGCAGAGCGGACCTCTAGGTCTTTCCAATAGGGCAGGTCCCAAAATATAGATTTGTTCTTCCACATGGGTGCGCGTCCGTCAGCGTCATTCGGAACAGGTTGTCCGCCAGGACCCTTTCCAAAGACTACCTTCAAATCCTTGACCATATCATGTACATCAGCACCAGTACGGTGGCGAGGCTTCGTCCGGTGATCCGCCTCACCTTTGAAATGCTTGCCTTTCTTTCTTACGGGATGCCTGCTCGGAAGAAATCGACGATGTCCCAGGTACACATTCTTCCTACAATTGTCCAAATATATACTGTCGGTATCATCCAAACAGTGCATGCATGCGCGGTATCCCTTGTTTGTCTGTCCTGAAAGGTTACTGAGAGCAGGCCAATCATTGATGGTCACGAACAGCAAGGCCTTTAGGTCAAATTCTTCCCCCATGTGCTCATCCCACGCACGTACACCTGTTCCATTCCACAACTGTAAGAGTTCTTCAACTAATGGCCTTAGGTACACATCAATGTCGTTGCCGGGTTGCTTAGGGCCTTGGATGAGCACTGGCATCATAATGAACTTTCGCTTCATGCACAACCAAGGAGGAAGGTTATACAAACATAGAGTCACAAGCCAGGTGCTATGGTTGCTGCTCTGCTCCCCAAAAGGATTAATGCCATCTGCGCTTAGACCAAACCATACGTTCCTTGCGTCATCTACAAACTCCTTCCCATACTTTCTCTCGATTTTTCTCCACTGCGACCCGTCAGCGGGTACTCTCAACTTTCCGTCTTTCTTACGGTCTTCTCTGTGCCATCGCATCGCCTTGGCATGCTCTTTGTTTTGGAACAAACGTTTCAACCGTGGTATTATAGGAGCATACCACATCACCTTGGCAGGAATCTTCTTCCTGGGGCGCTCGCCCTCGACATCACCAGGGTCTTCGCGCCTGATCTTATAGCGCAATGCACCGCATACCGGGCAAGCGTTCAAATCCTCGTACTCACCGCGGTAGAGGATGCAGTCATTAGGGCATGCATGTATCTTCTGCACCTCTAACCCTAGAGGGCAGATAGCCTTCTTTGCTTCGTACGTACTCTCGGGCAATTCGTTGTCCTTTGGAAGCATATTCTTTATCATTACCAGCAACTTTCCAAATCCCTTGTCAGATACACCATTCTCTGCCTTCCATTGCAGCAATTCCAGTGTGGTGCCCAACTTTTTCTTGTCAGCTTCGCAATTCGGGTACAACAATTTCTTGTGATCCTCTAACATGCGCTGCAACTTCTTCTTCTCCAAATCACTTGCGCAGTTTATCTTTGCATCGGCAATGGCCCGACCTAGATCATCAGCGGGCTCATCTGATGCCTCTTCTTCAGCTTCTTCCCGCATTGCCGGCTCAGCTTCTTCCCCCATTGTTGTATCATCGTATTTAGGGAACCCATGGCCAGGATAGCTGTCGTCGTCCTCTTCTTCTTCATTGTCTTCCATCATAACCCCTCTTTCTCCGTGCTTGGTCCAAACACTATAGTGGGGCATGAAACCGGACTTAAACAGGTGGACGTGAATGGTTCTTGACGTAGAGTAATTGTGATCATTCTTACAGACTAAACATGGACAAGGCATAAAACCATCCGCCCGCTTGTTTGCCTCAGCCGCAAGCAGAAAAGTTTGCACGCCATTAATGAACTCGGGAGAGCATCGGTCATCGTACATCCATTGTCGGCCCATCTTCATTACACAACACCGAAAAGACCAAATTAATACAAGTTCATACATAAAGTTCATACAAGACTTAAATGCAACAAATAAATAACTCTCTAACTAAAGAATTTAAATGCAACAACAAATGCGATCAAGATCGCAACTAAGGTAACAATTGATCCAACAGCATAATGATACCAAGCCTCACTATCAATGCCATATTTTCTAATCTTTCTAATCTTCAAGCGCATTTTCTCCATCTTGATCTTGTGATCATCAACGACATCGGCAACATGCAACTCCAATTCCATCTTCTCCCCCTCAATTCTTTTCAATTTTTCTTTCAAATACTCGTTTTCTCTTTCAACTAAATTTAACCTCTCGACAATAGGGTCGGTTGGAATTTCCGGTTCACAAACCTCCTAGACAAAAATATCTATGTCAACTTGATGGGCATAATTTGTCATAAACACGAAATGCAACAACTAGATTTAAAAGAGAATATACCACATCCGAATCATAACAAGGACGAGGGCCGACGGGGACGGATATCAAAACCATGGCACTATGTATAACAAACAACGTACGGGTAAGATAATTATACGAGTAACTATATATCCAAATCACACAAACATCAATTTGGTAATGTAAAACATTCATGAACAAGAGGCTCACCACAAGGTGGTGCCGGCAACGGAACGGTGCGGGCGATCGACTGTGGTTACGACGGAGATTTAGAAGGCACTAAGTAAACCACACCTACATATGCAAACTAAGTGTTATTTTTGACCTCAAATTGCATATAAATCAAATACTAGCACATATATTTCCTCCCAAATTACTAAACTCTTAAATTAATCACTATATAAAGCATTGCAAGAGCTAATCTAGCAATGGGAGATGAAAGGACAAAGTTGCTAACCTTTGTGCTTTGTGATCATTTGAATGGATGGGGGCCTTTAAATCTTGACAAATTTTGGGCAAAATGTGTGATGAGCTCGAGAGGAAGAGGGGAAGAACAGAGAGGAGAGGGGAATGGGGAAGAACAGAGCGAGTTCGGGTGGACGAAGGGTTTATGTTGGACGACCTTTAGCACCGGTTCTGTTCCACGAACCGGTACTAAAGGTGCTGGAGGGGCCCCGGACTGACAACATCCTGCCACCACTCACTTTAGTACCGGTCCGTGGCACGAACCGGTGCTAAAGGTCGGCCACGAACCGGTACTAATGAAAACGGCCGGCTAGCCGTTGGAACCGGCACTAATGCACACATTAGTGCCGGCTCAAAAGCAAACCGGCACTAATGTGCTTGACATTTGACCCTTTTTCTACTAGTGTTCGCCCGCGGCTCTGGGAGAGTCGGCCATGCTCCCATGCCCCCGTTGACCTCCATAGCACCACGGCGCGGCTAGAGCTGCCGGCCTCCGCGTCGTGCTTCCCACGCTTGCTCTGTGGCGACCCGACATGGCCGCCACGACTTTCACCAGCACCGCCGGCCATCGATCTCGGTAGAAAGGGAAAAGCAGACGAGAGGAAGGCGGAATTTCTCGCCGAAGCAAATGTAATCTAGCGACAGAGGATGAAATCACGACGGGGGGTTTCTGGGGGCTAACCATAAATGCCCACCCCCTCCTCCCCTGGCCGGTGTCGTGTATATAGCAGCAAAGAGGCGGCATATCCGGGACACCGTATATTTTTTTTATGGCCGAGCTAATATGCGGGATCTGTTTGGCCCGCCGAAAACATAAATCCTGCGGGTCGGAATTTTTAGGGCCGGAGGCCTTTTACACGACCTTCTAGCTATGTGACATAGCTAAGCAAATCCCGTCTAAAAAAACTAAGTAAATCCGAATAAAATAAGTCCGAAAGCTCTCCGTCCAGCTCCAGCCTCCCCCGATCCACCAAGAAATCCCCAATCCCTGGAGAACCCTAGACCCCAAATCCATCGAGTCCAGCTCCAGGCTCCCCCGATCCATTCCTACGCCCATCCACCGGCGGCCGGCAATGGTGTGACCCGAGGCGCGCCACATCCCTCTTGCCTCCTGCTTCCATGGAGCGCACGCGAGGGCATCGGCGGCGAAAGCTCTCCGTCGCCGCCGGCGTCGGCGTTGGAGGTGGCGAGGACCGCCTCAGCGCGCTGCCGGACGACGTCCTCCTCCACATCCTCCTCAAGCTCCGCGACGGCCCCGTCGCCGCTCGGACCAGCGTCCTCGCCCGCCGCTGGCGCCGCGTCTGGGCTCTCCTCCCGGAGCTCCATTTCCCCGTCGGCACTGACCCCGACCGCATCCGCGCCGCCCTGACCGCCCATGATGCGCTGGCCCTCCACCACCTCTTCGTTGCCGGCATTGAGGTCACCCCCGAAATCGCTGCGGCATGGCTCCCCCTCGCCGCGCGCGGCCTCTCTGGTGTCCTGCATTTCAAGAACACGGGGGCCATGAATGAGGCCCCTGCGGGGGAAAGAGGTACCTTGAAGTTGCCTTGCTTCGAGAAAGCAACCAAGGTCGTGCTCGATCTACATTCTATTGGCCTCACCCTGCCGCCTTCCGGCGTATTTACCCGGCTCACCGATCTGGAGCTGGTTCGCATACAGCTGCACGGTCCGTGCAGCCTCAGTGACGTTGTCTCTTCATCACGGTGTCCATCTCTGCGTCGCCTTTCCGTTTGCAGTGTCAGGGGTCTGGACAACTTCACAATCCAGTCGGAATCTCTCGTACAATTGGAACTGCGGAATTTGCATACCTTGCAGCAGCTCAATATCGTTGCCCTGTCTCTGCAAAAATTAAAAGTATTCCTTTGCTTCACCGATCCTCTGAATCAAGCTCAACCAGTTGCCAACATCTCAGCTCCTCAGCTGGTGACACTTGATTGGAGGGGTGCTTATGATCCTAGCTCTGTTTTGTTTGGCGAGATGCCAAATCTCCAACAACTGACCACCAATCCTCTTTGTGTATATGGAGGAGATACAGTTTCTGCACGCAATCATCACAGCTTGATGCTTTCACAACATTTTCACCATATCAGCAAACTTATTCTCATCCTTTTCTATCTGCCGGTATGTGAGTCAATCGATTATAACCAAATTTTGAGAGTTAAACTTGAGGAATATATCATTTGGAATACTTGCGAAGCCATACAAAATTGAAAATTCACAACAATGCACAGAAAAGTGGACTTGTTTAATTAATGTGTGTTAGTCACTTTGTAGAAAAATGACATGTTTGTGTCCTTGTCCAACTATTGACCTATTGTATGACTTCCTATGAACCTGCAGGTCCATGGCAACGAACGATTCTTGATGGAAGAGATGACAAAGTTGCCTAACATTACCATCTTGGGACTGGTTGTATTGGCATGTGGACATTCCTTTGGAGCCAGCTCATTCCATGTTCTCAAGATGTCTAGCGGTATAAGAGAGCTCACGCTTCAACTTGTTACTCGGAGGGACTCTAAGGTAACACTATACTTAGTTTAAAAGAAAATCGGCAGCAAGGAAGTTTGTGGGAAATCCCATTGCTTAGCAGCAAGTTGCCCTACTCTTGTTGTTGGTTAGGGTTAGATACTGAAGTGTTGCTTATCAAACTTGACAAAAGTAATATACTACTTGGATTCGTGACTTTGCAGTAGGTTTTATTTCAAAAGATTACAAGTCTGTTGGAAATGCCATAACAAATTGATGGGGTCATATTTCCAGCAAAAAATTGGAACCCTCATTTGATCTTCTATAGCAAATATAAAATCTTCTTTTATTTTTATATGGGTTGATGATAGCATGATACATCAGCATTCGTATAAGGTTTATAATCTGTTGGCTTTACGGTTTTCCATATGCATACAACAATTATACTTTCAGCAATATTCTGGTTCTAGATTAATTTGTCTGCTTTTATTCTTGACATATCTAAGAGTATCCATGCAGTCTAATAATTTCTAGTTTCATGTCTCTTATCTCAAACCATATCAGTTAATCTTAAGCTGTTATTCCTCTTGATTCAGGCATTTGTGTGCCAACCAGGTTGCATTTGTGCTGAGCCATCAAATTGGGAAACTGAGGACCTCGTGCTACCTTGCCTCAAAGAAGTAGCAATCAATGGCCTGAGAGGAACTGAACATGAACTCGCTCTTGTGGAAAGGTTATTCAAGTGGGCGACAATGTTAGAAAGGGTGACAGTAATTTTCCATGACTCAATCTCTGAAAGCAACGGCGAAGAGTTCCGCCAGTTGTTACTAAGCTTCTCTAGGCCAGCAATATGTATGAAATTCTCGCATGGTGGAGGAAGTTTATCATTTGACTAGGGCACTAACTTTGTGGATTTGCTATGGTTGTCAGTTCAGTATGGCGTACTTTTGTGAGACTGAACTTTGGTAACTTGTTTAAGTCCAGCAACTTGTTTCCAGCATTTCTGAGACTGAACTCTGGTGGCATGTTTAATTCTAGAACTTGTTTTCAGTATGTGTGAGACTGAACTGCTGTAACCTCTTGTGACTTGTTAACTTTGAGACTTGTTTTTAGTATTTGTGAGGCTCAGGTGAAGTAGTAACTTGTTCAATTCTAGAAGCTTGTTTCCATACTGGATGCACATTTGTGGTTGTTTCCATGAATACATAACAGAGCATGTAGAAATTGCTATACTCTACGAAGTATACTTGGCATATACTGAAACAGCAGTCCCTCTGCTGTGTGTGGGCAGGTGTTCGTGTGAGAAAGATGTGACAGGACAGTCAAAAATGGGGTTTTTGTCATTTTGTTTTTGCAGGAAAGTACGGGAAACAAGTCGCTACAGTTTTGTCACAGGAATCAAGTAGTTTGAGTCTCTCGTGCAAACTAAAAGCGCAAATGAAAATCTATTTCAGCCGCACAAGTATTAGAAACAAGTTATGTTCAGCATTTCTGAGACTGAACACTGGTGGAATTGAGGTGAAGAAATACAAGGATAGACTTCATCTCTCTCAAGAAAAATATGCTACTGACCTAGTCAAGAAGGCTGGCCTGCAAGGTTGTAAACCCACACCCACTCCATTGTCCAGCTCAGAAAAGTTATCTCTTACAGAAAGTACACCTCTGAGTCAAGAAGATAGCACAAAATACAGAAGTTTGGTAGGAGCACTTCAATACCTTACTCTCACCAGACCTGATATTTCTTTTGTTGTCAACAAAGTATCTCAGTTCCTTCATGCACCCACTACTGTTCATTTGACTGCTGCAAAAACGTATAGTAAGATATGTCAAAAATACTTTAAGTATTGGTCTCAACTTCAACAGATCATCTTCTATCCTTGTCAGTGCTTTTTCTGACTCCGATTGGACAGGATGCCTGGATGACAGGCGTTCAACTGGTGGCTTTGCAATATATTTTGGGCCTAACTTGATATGCTGGTGTGCTAGAAAGCAAACTACAGTCTCCAGGTCAAGTACAGAAGCAGAATATAAAGCACTAGCAAATGCCACAGCTGAAATCATTTGGGTGCAGTCCATGCTCAAGGAACTTGGTGTGAAAAGTAAGCAAGCTCCATGCCTATGGTGTGACAACCTTAGTGCTATTATCTGTCTGCAAATCTTGTATTTCATGCAAGAACAAAACATATTAAAATAGATTTTCACTTTGTCCGAGAAAGAGTCACTCAAAGGCAACTTGATATCCGGTTTGTGCACTCTAGAGATCAGATTGCAGATGGATTCACCAAACCATTGCCAACAAGGAGTTTTGAAGCTTTTAAGTATAATCTCAACTTGATGAATTTATGATTAAGGGAGGGTGTCAAACATGTCATATACATGTGTACCGCACGCACCACCTAGTGCATCATGACATATCTTTCTGTTGGAGTCCAGGATCGGTATAGGTTGGTAGTAGTATTTTCTCTTTATCTCTATCTCCTTGTAACCAACTCTATCTCTTGTTCTCCAAGTCTCAATCTCATGTAATCTCTCCAACAACTTATGTATGCGCTGTATCAGGAAGGTGCGCCCCTGCTATATAACACGAACCCGTCGCCTCTGAACGAGGTAAGACGTTTCTGCCATCGCACAGGCCCAACAGATAATTGTTGTGTTGCAAGCAAAATATTTGTTTTAATGACTATCAAAAAAGGCTTTCGCCCTGCTTCATATATAAAACAAACTTGTTCTAATGACTAGGAACTAAATCCTATTCCAAAATACTTGTTTTAATGACTACCGAAAAAGGCTTTCGCCCCGCTTTATATATAAAGCAAACTTGTTTTAGTGACAAGGAACTAAATCATCTTCTTGCATCAATCCTCAAGCCTTCGCTGGATCGACTTTGCACAGCACTAAGGTGAGATGGTAAGTGCAGGTCCTCATCCTTCAGTTGTTTTCTGCGTATTTTCGTGGTCGCTAAGCAAGCATTCCACTTGGTGTTCAGCCACACACTCCGCATGCATGATGTAACTTGTTCGCTCAACAAGCAGAGATCATGTAGATAGAAATCAAGTCCAAACAGAATTCTGGCCTGAGTGTTACTCCCCTAACCTTTTCCCTTTTGCTGTTTCAGGATGACATAGTCTCATCCAGATGAGTCACATTTTAGTTCTTCAGTTCTTCCTTGTGTTCATGTGAGAAAGATGTCATAGGAAAATCACAAATGTGCAGCTAGTGTGGGAAACAAGTTGCTGAATAAACGGTAATCACAAATGTTCCACACAAACTAAAACCAATTTTCAGCCTCACAGACAAAGAGAAGACATGGTATGTATTGATGGATTATGGATGGGCTTAGGCCCATATAAGACACTAATCACTGGTTAATCTTGAGGCCCATGTATGAGATGGCAGGTGGTGGAAAGTTTAGTTCTACCTTGCTAGTTGAGGAGAGTTGAGACCCCTTTATAAGGGCTGCTCTACCACTTGCCATTGGGAGCTTGGAAACAGGAGTAGTACACGCGTGCTCCTCCTCCTCCGTCGCCCGCCTCGACGCGACGCTTATCTGTTCATCCCTCATTTAGCTCATAGATGGTTCGCTTCTATGTTTTGTACGTGCTAATATGCTTAGTGTTGGGGAACGTAGTAATTTCAAAAACTTTCCTACGCACCGAACGTACGGCACCTCCGAGTTCTACACACGTTCAGCTCGATGACGTCCCTCGAACTCCGATCCAGCCGAGTGTTGAGGGAGAGTTTCGTCAGCACGACGGCGTGGTGACGATGATACCGACGCAGGGCTTCTAAGCTCCGCAACGGTATTATCGAGGTGTAATATGGTGGAGGGGGGCACCGCACACGGCTAAGAGATCTCAAGGATCAATTGTTGTGTCTCTGGGGTGCCCCCCTGCCCCCGTATATAAAGGAGCAAGGGGGAGGCAGCCGGCCAAGGGGAGAGGCTGGGAGTAGGACTCCTCCTTTCCTTGTGGGGTAGGAGAAGGGAAGGGGGAAGGAGAAAGAAGGAAGGGTGCGCCCCCTTTCCCTAGTCCAATTCGGACCAGACCATGGGGAGGGGTGCGGCAACCTTTTGAGGCCTTTCTCTCCTTTCCCGTATGGCCCATTGAGGCCCAATACGAATTCCCGTAACTCTCCGGTACTCCGAAAAATACCCGAATCACTCGGAACCTTTCCGAAGTCCGAATATAGTCGTCCAATATATCGATTTTTACGTCTCGGCCATTTCGAGACTTCTCGTCATGTCCCCGATCTCATCCCGGACTCCGAACTCCTTCGGTACATCAAAACTCAATAAAACTGTCATCGTAACGTTAAGCGTGCGGACCCTACGGGTTCGAGAACTATGTAGACATGACCGAGACACGTCTCCGGTCAATAACCAATAGCGGGACCTGAATGCCCATATTGGCTCCCACATATTCTACGAAGATCTTTATCGGTCAGACCGCATAACAACATACGTTGTTCCCTTTGTCACCGGTATGTTACTTGCCCGAGATTTGATCGTCGGTATCTCGATACCTAGTTCAATCTCGTTACTGGCAATCTCTTTACTCGTTCCGTAACACATCATCCCGCAACTAACTCATTAGTCACAATGCTTGCAAGGCTTATAGTGATGTGCATTACCGAGTGGGCCCAGAGATACCTCTCCGACAATCGGAGTGACAAATCCTAATCTCGAAATACGCCAACCCAACAAGTACCTTTGGAGACACCTGTAGAGCACCTTTATAATCACCCATTTACGTTGTGACGTTTGGTAGCACACAAAGTGTTCCTCCGGTAAACGGGAGTTGCATAATCTCATAGTCATAGGAACATGTATAAGTCATGAAGAAAGCAATAGCAACATACTAAACGATCGAGTGCTAAGCTAACGGAATGGGTCAAGTCAATCACGTCATTCTCCTAATGAGGTGATCTCGTTAATCAAATGACAACTTATGTCTATGGCTAGGAAACATAACCATCTTTGATTAACGAGCTAGTCAAGTAGAGGCATACTAGTGACACTCTGTTTGTCTATGTATTCACACATGTATTATGTTTCCGGTTAATACAATTCTAGCATGAATAATAAACATTTATCATGATATAAGGAAATATATAATACTTTATTATTGCCTCTAGGGCATATTTCCTTCACTTAGGTATAGCTATGAGATGCATACCTTTTATGCCATGCTTACTGTTTACTCGTGGATTAGTCTAATCGGAAAAGTGTTAATATTTCCAACATGTATAATGCAAAAGAGCAGAACATGTTCCTGAAAATTAAAAATAATACATAAGAGCAGAACATTTTCCTGAAAACTAAACATGCATATGCCACATGAACCAAAAGTATAAAGCAAATAAGATGGCTTCATGTTGAACACATGAACCAAATCCCAATTGCATCCATATCTATGTTTTGTGGATTGAACTAAAAAGACCTCGACTTGACAACTAGAAATTTCGCTAAAGGTCCTATGGCGAAGCAAGATAGTGGACTCATGGCTATGTTCTGTTGGACCAAGCCCTGGATCAACACACGCACGCGAGGTGGACACACACACACGAGACGAACTGAAGGAGAAAGAAGACCTTCGCGAACGCAGTGAACAGAGAGATTTTGCGACGCTCTTAACCTGCGTCTTTTCCGCTTCCTTTCTTTTATTCATGTGTAACAGATAACAAATCAGCTACCCACGATCCGTTGATTCCGCGCCATTCCACGGACTGATGGTGGCTAACAAAACGAAAACAGAAAAAAAAATTGCTACGACCTATTCTGCCGCAGAACGAACAGAGCGTGCTTCTGGCTATTATTCAGAAATTGTAAACTGAAGCCATGTGATAGTATTCAGTGCAGCAAGATTAACATCAACATGTTCCAACTGTTAATCCGGTTGCTCTCACTCTGAATTTGAATGTGAATACTTTGACTGCTCTGAATCTGAATGTGAATAGTTTGACTGCTCTGAATATGATTATGCAGAAGTGTAAAAAAAATCACAATTAGTCGGATTGGCACACTGCTTGATTTAAATGGTGCTAAGCAAGAAGAATAATATTATTTGTGAGAAACATGAAGCTGGTAGAAAGTTTTGGCTTATGTTTTGCGCATTTGGTTGTTAATTCTTGACAAATGTACATTGCTAAATTTCATAAACATACATGAAACTGCATAATTACAACTTCACCGAGACTAATAATTCGACCTATTGTTACAACTTCACCGAGACTAATAATTACTATTTACACATTTACTTGTCCAGTTGTAAAAAATAATTGTTGCGAATTTTCACACAAACATGGGATTGGAATGCAGAAACTTAAAAATCTAGGAAGACTAATAATTTGACTTACTGTCTTAAGAATGCCTCTTTATCTTGATCTTGATTTGCTCAACAGGCACTCCACAGGAACTCAGTACCTTCACAATTTTGTGAACACGCTCATCCTGTTCCTGACATTTCACCTTGACAGCCCTGAGACACTTCGATGCCAAAAATGGTTTTGCCATATCGTAGCTTCCGTTTGTTTCTTTAGCATTTTGATATGGCTGTACAGTTTACGAAAATGCATGAATCTACAATGCAACTGAAGCTTCATCCTGAAAAATACGTACTATAACAAATGAGCTATCTTGCTAAAAAGGAGCTCAAAGATCACAGGAGGGGTGTGAGTCTCCAAACAGAATTCTGGCCTGAGTGTTACTCCCCTAACCTTTTCGCTTTTGCCGTTTTAGTATGATATAGTCTCATCCAGACGAGTCATTTTAGTTCTTCAGTTCTTCGTTGTGTTCTTGTGAGGAAGATGTCATAGGACAACCACAAATGTGCAGCTAGTGTGGGAAACAAGTTGCTGACTAAACGTAATCACAACTGTCCCGCACAAACTAGAACCGGTTTTCAGCTCCACAGATAAAGAGGAGACATGGTATGTAATGCAGAAGAGCAGAACATGTTCCTAAAAATTAAACGTAATGCAGAAGAGCAGAATATGTTCCTGGAAATTAACAGGGCGTATGACACATGAACCAAAAGTATAAAGCAAATAACATGGCCTCATGTTCCACACATGAACCAAATCCCAATTGCATCCATATCTCATGTTTTGTGAATTGAACTAAAAAGGCCTCAACTCGACAACTAGAAATTTCGCTAAAGGTCCTATGGCGAAGCAAGATAGTGAACTCATGGCTACGTTCCGACTGTTAATCCGATTGCCCTCGCTCTGAATCTGAATGTGAATACTTTGACCGCCCTGAATTTGAATGTGAATAGTTTGACTCCTCTGAATCTGAATATTATTATGCACAAGTACAAAAAAAATCACAATTAGTCGGATTGGCATACTGCTTGATTTAAATGGTGCAAAGCAAGAAGAATAATATTATTTGTGAGAAACATGAAGCTGATAGAAAGTTTTGGCTTATGTTTTGCGTATTTGGTTGTTCAACTAACTTGACAAATGTACATTGCTAAATTTCATAAAAATACATGGGACTGCATAATTACCAATGCACCGAGACTAATAATTTGATCTATTGTTAGAACAAATAAGTTTTTCACCTGTTATGCTTACTACTTGCACATTTACTCGTCCAGTTAATTTCAAAAATAATTGTTGCGAAATTTCACACAAACATTCATGGGATTGGAATGCAGAAACTTAAAAATCTAGGAAGACTAATAATTCGACTTACTGTCTTAAGAATGCCTCTTTATCTTGATCTCGATTTGCTCAACAGGCACTCCACAGGAACTCAGAACCTTCACAATTTTGTGAACACGCTCGTCCTGTTCCTGACATTTGACCTTGACAGCCCTGAGACACTTTGATGCCAAAAATGGTTTTGCCGTATCGTAGCTTCCGTTGGTTTCTTCAGCATTTTGATATGGCTGTACAGTTTATGAAAATGCATGAATCTACAATGCAACTGAAACTTCATCCTGAAAAATATGTAGTATAATACTTCTAGAAAACTTATATATATACCGTAGCTAGTCGGAGGCAGAGCTTCTCGATGCTTGGTGACAGCTGGAGAAAGTAAAGTAGTGGGCCAAAATCAGGCTCCACACACCAATCATTGAGTGACAAGGTTTTGAGCTTGTTAAATGCAGTGCACCATTTAAAATCTTTCCTGAAAACAGGAAACTGGGCAAGCACAACATATTATTAGATCACGTCAAATAATGTGACACAAGAAGTTTCAATCAAACTGTACAGTATATATACAAACATACCATTTGAGGCTCGGCAATGAGCACTAGATTAGTGGTATCTGACAGGCGCCCAAGAAGCCAGGGACCATCCTCGCCGTCCCTATCGGAACTGTGATCAAGCTTAATAGACGCTGTTAGCAACGACGGCATGCTCCCAAACTCAGGAACAAACTGATGGCCGCCTGCCAGCTCCAGGTAGACGAGGCTCGGGCCAGAAATGTGGGCATGTTTCATAAAACAGTAGTCTCGGTGATGCTCAGATATCGCATAGATCCTGACGATATATTGACAGGGCCGTAGTCGGTTGTATTTTGGAAGGTGCAGCGGTTCATCTTTACGGTCTGCAGGTTTGTGCAGGCCGAGAAATCCAGATCGGAAGGGATCGAGAGAAGCACGCCGTCGAGCTCCAACGTCGTGAGATGCGGAGAGGCGATGGGAGTGATAATCTGTAACGCCCACGATGCGGCTATATCTTCCACGTGTCGAGGCACGACTTAGAGGCATAACCGCATAGTGGTTTTGTCGCAAGAAGGGTCATCTTCACACAATCCCATGTAATGAACAAGAATGGGATAAAGAGTTGGCTTACAATCGTCACTTCACACAATACATAAATATGATTCATACATCATCCAGAATACACACATAGACCGACTACGGTCAAGATCCAAATGAAAACAAGATAACCCCAAATGCTAGATCCCCGATCGTCCCAACTGTGCTCCACTACTGATCATCAGAAAAAGACACATAGTAACGACCACGTTCCTCATCGAACTCCCACTTGAGGTCGATCCCATCATCTGCACTGGCATCGTCGGCACCTGCAACTGTTTTGGTAGAATCTGTGAGTCAGGAGGACTCAGCAATCTCACACCCGCGAGATCAAGACTATTTAAGCTTATAGGGAAGGATGGTGTAATGAGGTGGAGCTGCAGCAGACACTAAGCATATATGGTGGCTAACATGCGCAAAAGAGAGCGAGAAGAGAAGCAACGGAACGGTCGTCATCTAGTAATGATCAAGAAGTGATCCTGAACTCCTACTTACGTCATTCATAACTCAAACCGTGTTCATTTCCCAGACTCCGCCGAGAAGAGACCATCACGGCTACGCACACAGTTGATGTATATTAATTGGGTCAAGTGATAAGTTCTCTACAACCGGACATTAACAAATTCCCATCTGCCTCATAACCACGATGACCACCGGCGACTGACAGGTTGGACCAATACTCAGAGGAGCACTGGCCCGGGGGTTTAAATAAAGATGACCCTCGGGCTCGCGAAAACCCGGGGGAAAAGGCTTAGGTGGCAAATGGTAAAACCAAAGTTGGGCCTTGCTGGAGGAGTTTTATTCAAGGCGAACTGTCAAGGGGGTCCCATAAATCACCCAACCGCGTAAGGAACGCAAACTCAAGGAACATAATACCGGTATGACAGAAACCAGGGCGGCAAGAGTGGAACAAAACATCAGGCATAAGGCCGAGCCTTCCACTCTTTACCCAATATATAGCTGCATTAATTAAGTAAGAGATATTGTGATATCCCAATATATCCATGTTCCAACATGGAACAAACTTCAACTTCACCTGCAACTAGCAATGCTATAAGAAGGGCTGAGCAAAAGCGGTAAATTAGCCAAACAACGGTTTGCTAGGAAAGGATGGTTAGAGGCTGACATGGCAAAAAGGGAGGAATGATATTGCAAGTGGTAGGTAGCGCAGCATGGCAATAAAGCGCACAACTAGCAAAGCAAAGATAGAAGTGATTTCGAGGGGTGGTCATCTTGCCTGCAAGGTTCTTAGAGTTGTCGAAAGCTTGATCCTCGTAAGCGTACTCAACAGGTTCCTCGTTCACGAACTCGTCTCCCGGCTCTACCCACAACAAGAACACAAGCAACGGAACCACAATCAATCACGAGAAATGCACAAGCAACATGATGCAATACATGAATGATATGCAAGATATGATATGCGATGCATATGCGTGCTCCGGAAGAAAAATGATGAACAAGGTAGTAACTTGGCAAACCAAGCATGCCACTGGAAAGATGAGATGATTTCGGTTGAAATCGATATAAAGATCACCGGAAACGGATGCACGGTTTTTACAAATGGCAAGCAAAACAAGAATGACACGAATCTGCGATTAACAGTAAGATAGCACTTAAAATGCAACAAGTAACAATGCTACAGCACCCCAACATAGAAACAAAGCATATGACAGTAATCTACAGGAGATGCTTGACAAATGATGAACACTGAGCTACGGCTAGATCACAACATAACAGGCTCAAACAAGCATGGCAAAAGTGCAAAAGATAACAGGTTCACAGACTTAGTGAAATTACTGGACATGGCAGAAAACAGCAACAGGTAGCAATGTTCAGAGCACGAAAACAACATGCTACAGGAACTTAACATGGCAAAGCAAGGCATGGCAGTGTTCTACTAAATGCATATGACAAAAGTCCCTTACTGACCATAAGCCAAAAAGGACCAGAAGATATGATGGCAACCATGTCAACATAGCAAGTTTCGTTAACAGATCTCAGACTTAGCAGAAAACAGAGCATGGCAGAAACAATAATATGAAGGCATCTTGGTGAGCTTGATGCACTCACCACAAAGCAATGCATGACAAAAAAGCATACGTACAGCAATATGACATGTTCATGAAGCTAGCCATGACAAGAACAAAAGCATAGCATGTATGGATCAACTACAACAAGCTTGGCAAAATTGAATAACACGTAAACAATCTACCAGAAATATTTATAGCAAAAGTAGAGCAAGATTGAGTCATGCTATGGCACTCCATAATTGCAAACAAGGGCAGGAATGGATCAATTACAACAATATCGACAAAACATTCTTACTGAACATCTCCAAAATATACATGGATCTCTCTGTAGCCACATGGATACATAGCAACAAAATAACAGCAGACAAGGACTTAGTAAATTTACTGTCTCTGAAATCAGAAACATTACGGGGCCTAGTCTGCATGCTTGTGTCAGTCACCACAGAGATCACAAAAATACATGGCATATACCACTGGAAAGATGGCATGGCATACAACAAAACACATGTAGAGCTCATGCCCATAAGATGCACAGATTAAATGGTACAAAAATAACAAATCTCCAAGTTCTGCTAAGTAACAGCAGATAACAGCAACTAGCACTCTTGCATCAGAGATTTGGGCATCAATATGAACTCTAATGAACATGGTGCAATGGAACAAAATGAAGAACATCACGAGACGAACATTTAGATATATTGTACGCGCGAAACGGAGCTATATGCAGAGAGTTATGATGTGTTGAACAGGGGCACATACTGTAAAAATTACAGGACTTGGAAATATTTTCAGGGAGAGGAAAAGAAAGTCAACCGTGGGGATCCCAGATCCGATCGGGCCGAGGTCGCCGGCCGGAGCTCGCTCGCGGGAGCTCGCCGGGCGAGGGAGGAGGAGGAGGCGGTCGGCCGGGGACGGCGAGGATGCAGAGCGGCGCGGGCACGCCGGCGAGGAGGCGGTGGCGCACGGCGGCGGGGCAGGCGCGGAAGGCGGACGGCGTCGGCGAGGCGGCGAGGACGGCGCGGCGCGAGGCCGGCGGCGACGCGGTGGCGCGGCGGCGGCGGCGAGGCGGCGAGGGCGCGAGGGGGCGGCGTACGGGCGTGGGCGGAGGCGGGCCGGCGGGGGCGGCGTACAGGCCCGGCGGGCCGCGGGCGCGGGCGGTGGCCGGGGGACACGTGTCGGGCGGCGGCTGGCTGCGGGCGGCGGCGGCTTTGTCCGGCGGGGTACGGACGTGTCCGGCGGCGGCGGGGAAAAACGTTAGGGTTTCATCTGCGGATTATTTCGGGAGGGAGGCATACATATAGGTAAAGGAAGCTAGGAGGCTCCGAATGAGATGCGGTTTTCGCCCACACGATCGTGATCGAACGACCTAGAGCATGGAAGAGAGTTTGGTGGGTTTTGGGCTGTTTAGAGAGGGGATTTTGCTGCAACACACAAAAGGACTTTGCGAATGCCCGGTTAACCGTTGGAGTACCAAACGACCTCCAAATGGAACGAAACTTGACCGGTGGTATACCAAGGCTACTTGACAAGTCTCGGTCCATTCCGAGAACGTTTAACACCCGCTCACGAAAAGAAACAAGAGGGGTGCACCGGAGGAGATAGAAGCGCCGGATTGCAAAACGGACAACGGGGAAAATGCTCGGATGCATGAGACGAACACGTATGCAAATGCAATGCACATAATGACATGATATGAGATGCATGACATGAACAAAATGCAAAACGACAAACAAAACCCGACCACGAAGGAAATATCATAACACATAGCCGAAAATGTCAAGAGTTGGAGTTACAAATATGGAAAGTTACATCCGGGGTGTTACATAATCTAAACCCACTCGTGTTGGGGAATGCGGTTAGCGGGGTCACGATCGCTGAGCCGAAGCAGCCGAGCTTGGCACGACAAGGCGTACCAAGTCCACAGATCGGTGTACCGGGACCGCTCGCTGCCGTCGGCGGCGGAGTAGTTGCCGCGGCCGTCGTACTCCGAGTAGGCCTCGATCTCGCACGCGTGGAGATGCGTCCGGTCGCGGATGATGATGAGATGGTTGACGAAGTCGTTAAGCTGACGGCCGCTCTCGAAGGAGTCGACGCCGGTGATCCGCAGGGCCGGCACGGACTTCCACTGGTGGCGCCAGCGGCGGGCGAGCAGGCAGGTGCGCACGGCGTCGCGAGACGGCAGGAACGAGAGCACGTGCTGGAGGACCGCGTCCGGGAGCGCGCTGATGCGGTCGGGCACAACTGTCGAATAGGGGATCCACCGGACGAACGGCGGACGCATGCTGTCGAATAGGTGATCCGCCGGACGCACGGGATGCTGGATCCGCGTTCCGCGAACTCAGCACGCCGACCAATCCCGCCGCACGACTCCACGAGGAGGAGGCACCAGTATCCCCAGGGTTTCTAACATCTTAAATAAGTGGGCCGCTATTGGATACCTGAGGCCGTGTGGGCTATTCCTCGCCAAGTGATTCTTTTGTGAGCCCATGATAATGCACAAATCTAACGTTTGTGTAGGGAATGCACAAATCTAACGTTGGTCCTTGTCTCCCAAAAGAACGTCGGTCCTTGTCCAAAGACTTTTCTAGCTGATTAAGGCTTCTTTTTTTTGACAGGTGTCCTTTGCCGAAAGACTTGATTTTATGGTGAGCCCATGATTTGACACGTCATCTTCATCCGGCCGCCCACACGCACTACAAAAACACCTCCATCTGGCCACCCGCCACCGCCGTCCTCCGCTGCTTCTTCACGCGGCTCGCCTCGGCCGATGATGCTAGCAGACCGTTCTCCCTTCTCGACTGCTAGCTTGCTGGGTGCTACATGCGTCGCCGGAACCCTTTGTTAGGGAGGTGAGATCGAGAGAGGAAGAGGCAATTTTGTGGAGACCGAAGAGGTCTCGGGTTGGACATTAGAGGCAAGAGTCTTTTTTTTTTAGAATTGAATAATAATACCAGGTTTTCTCTAAGAAAAAATAATAATACCAGTTTTTTTAGATGAAATAATAATACCAGGTGGGACACGTACGGGTCGGAAAAAAAAGATGACGGACGACAGATGAAAACATGGGCCGAAGATGGACACGAGAGGCCTAGTGTAGCAATTTTTATATTTATATGAAAATAAATGTTTTACATATAAAGAGGTGATGGAAGGAGAACCAGAAAGGTTCCTCCCTTTATTATCTTTTCCCTAAACGCTTGCAATTTAACGGAAAAAGACATGTGTATTGTCCGAGTAAAGAGAGAGAGAGAGAGAGAGCACTAGTAGAAAACAGGGCTTTCGTTCGGGCTTGGCCAGCCCATTAGTCTCGGTTCCGCACGAACCAGGACCCATGGGGTGCATTAGTTCCGGTTCGTGAGCCCAGGGGGCCGGCCGGGCCACGTGGGCCACTGGTCCCGGTTCGTCTGGACCTTTTGGTCCCGGTTCAAGGCACGAACCGGGACCAATGCGCCTCGCCCCTGGCCCATGACCATTAGTCCTGGTTTGTGCCACAAACCGGGACTGAAGGGTTGGTCCTCGTTGCGGCCAGAGTTTAGTCCCACCTCGCCAACCAAAGGGCGCTCACACCGGTTTATAAGCCCGTCCCTCTCTGCCTTGTTGAGCTCCTCTCAAAATGAAAATAGATGCCCTTATACAGGGAATTTGACCTAAATGCAGAGTGAGTTTCTCTGAAATTCATAGAAATTTATTATGAATTTAGGTTGAAGTGCATCCAGTTTTTCCCGTAACCCTCTCAACTTTCTTGAACATGCTATGTGGATGAAATGATGATACCATGCCAACTTTCAACCTTTTCAGAGTTCATTTGAAATGCTTTTCAATTTTATGGTCTTATAGCTCAAAATAATTAGTAAATGCATGAATCAGAAAGGATTGAAAAATGATGATGTGGCTTTGAATGGTGCATTTTGAACACACAAAAAGTCAAGAGTTCAAATAAGTTTTAAAAAGTGAAATCCCTTTGTAACAGACGAGTTTCCGTATGAAATCCTAATACTTTGAAAGAGATTGTCCGTTTTGTACACGAAGTGCATCCACTTTTTGCCGTAACCCTCTCAACTTTCTTGCAGATGATATGTGGATGAAATGATGATACCATGCCAACTTTCAACTTTTTCAGAGTTCATTTGAAATTATTTTCAATTTTAGGGTCTTATAGCTCAAAATAATTAGTAAATGCATGAAAAATAACAAATGAAGTCAGAAAGGATTGAAAAATGATGATGTGGCTTTGAATGGTGCATTTTGAACACACAAAAAGTCAGGAGTTCAAATAAGTTTAAAAAATGAAATCCCTCTGTAACAGACGAGTTTCCGTATGAAATCCTGATACTTTGAAAGAGATTGTCCGTTTTGTACACGAAGTGCATCCAGTTTTTCCCGTAACCCTCTCAACTTTCTTGAACATGCTATGTGGATGAAATGATGATACCTTGACAACTTTCAACCTTTTCAGAGTTCATTTGAAATGCTTTTATAAACTCTAATAGCAAAAGGAATCAACTAAAAAGCTTTTATAAACCTGTAGTATTTTTTAAACTAAAATTATATAAAATTTATGCAACTAAAATTATCAAAGTATTTTCTGTTCAAAACATGAAAAGCAGAAAGAATTATCATAATTTTTTTTAGAAACTTTAGTAGCAAAAAGAATTTTCGTAAAGAATTAAAATTTAAACTACTCAAATTTGGAAACTAATGGAGTAACAGAAAGTTTATAATTATTCTAAGCTAAAAGCAAAAAAGAATAAAAAATAAAGCAAAAATCAAAAGAAAATAAATAATTCAAAAAACAAAAAAATACTGGAAAAAATGCCGCCTAATGGGCCACACGGCCTGCATACGACTAGAAACCCATCTGCACATGGGCCAGGATGCAGGCCCGCAGGCCCAATAGGCCCAACATGGCAGTGACAAGGGTAGGCATGTAATGCGTGCATATTAGAGAGGAGCTCAGCACCTGAGCTGCAACGCAGCTTATAAACAGGTGCTGAGCTCTCTCAGCTAGCGAGGTGGGACTAAACTTCCCATCGCACCGCGCCAGCACAGTAGTCCCGGTTGGTGGCTCCAACCGGAACCAATGCTCCCCTTTGGTCCCGGTTGGTGGCACAAACCGGAACCAATGCCCACCCTTTAGTCCCGGTTAGTGCCACCAACCGGGACCAAAGCCCTCTGCTTCCCGCCCTTTGGGCTGGTGAAAAGAGGCCTTTGGTCCCGGTTGGTGCCACCAACCGGGACTAAAGGTGGCATTGGTCCCGGTTTGTGCGTCGAACCGGGACCAATGCCTTTGCTATATAAGCCAGCACTTAGGAAATTTTCAGATTTCCATCGCCAGTTTCCCCCCGCCCGACGACGCCGCGAGCTCGATCTACGCCGCCAGGCTGCCCCGCCGCCGTCGTCATCGCCCGTGCCCCCGAGCCCACGCCGTCGCCCGTCGCCGTTGTCCTCCGCCCCTCGCCGCCGTCGCCGTCGCCCTCCGCCGCGCGCCCCCGAGCCGTGTCGCCCGTACGTCACCGTCGCCCTCCGCCCCCGGCCCGCCGCGGTCGCCGTCGCCCTCCGCCACCCACGCCGTCGCCCTCTGCCGCCCACGCCGTTGCCCTCCGTCGCCCGATGTGAGCCGCCGCCACGCCACGGCTCTGTTTATTTTTTTCATATAATTTGTATTATTTTTTTGTTCATTGCATTTTTTCATATATATAATGTATATATATATATATATATATATATATATATATGTATATGGTAGCTATATGATGAATGGATGTGGCTATGTATGTATGAATATAATGTTCATTGAATTTTTTTTGTTTATATACATTTTTTTCATATATGTATTAATTTTTTATTGAGGTTAATTATTAGTAGATATCGATTTTAGGTTAGTGCTTAGTAGTTGAACTAGTTGATTTAATAAAACTATTTTATTAAATTTTACTATATATAGAAGTAGTTTATTTTTAGTAAGAACTACTTTATTTTATATATTTATAGTAAGTGCTTAGTACGTAATTGAACTAGTTGATTAATTAATAAAACTATTTTATTAAATTTTACTATATATAGAAGTAGTTTATTTTTAGTAAGAACTATTTTATTTTATTTATTTATAGTAAGTGCTTAGTAGTTGAACTAGTTGATTAATTAATAAAACTACTTTATTTTATTTATAGTAAGTGCTTAATTAGTAGTTGAACTAGTTAATTTAACCAAACTAGTTTATTTTACTATAGAAGTAGTTTATTTTTAGCAAGGAAATTAATAGAACTAGTTTGTTTTTTTAGTTAAAGCAATTATTCCCGCATCGACGTCGACGATGCCTATCCCGCATCCTCGTCGTCGACTCGGCGGAGGAGGCCGGCTTGATCAGAGGGGCCATGTCCGGGACTGGGCTCCGCCGGGCTGGTTTTGGGAGGTGCTACCTTCCGGTGGGCGTAGGTTGGTGAGGAGCCAGCCCGTCGTTGACCCGATCCTTGTTTGGTGGCAGTCGTGTGGGCCAGTGACGGTGCCGAGGCTTCCGGACACCGCGGAGGTGGTACGTCACCGTGTCAGCGAGGAGGACCAGCACGTCTGTCGCTACATGGTTGCGTTGGAGGGCAGGTTCGACAATACCTGGCAGGTTCTTCAGGGATCTCACTGGAGCTATGATCCTGTGATGGTTCCGTCCCTTTGGGTGTCCACCGCCCGCGCCGATACCCGTCGGGCGCTACTGTTCTAGCTGTACTAGCGATGCTATATGTATGATAGTATTCGAGGTGTATTAGTGATAATATTCGACGATGTACGGACGCATGGAGATGATGTAGTTTTGCTTATAATTGAATGCATCCTAATTTGAATACTACTTTATTTTGTGATTTGATTTTGCTTATTGAATGCTCAAAGTGGAAAACTACTCCTACTTTGAATGCTAAAATTGGAGAGCACTATGATTAGTTGATAGCTTATAGGGTTTTTGTTTTCACAGAAATCTAGGAGCCCCCGGCCCCTCCATCATCCCCGCCGTCGTCCCCGTCACCGCCCCCTCCGACATCGAGGTGAGACCAGCCAAATCCTCTTTTAGAAAGATAATTAAACGATATTTCGGGTTGACTGTAAGTCTGTCGAGTCTCCACCATATATGAGAGGACGAAGAATCCCGACTGTTGTCGTGGGGGTAGCTTCTCCTTCGTTCCCGTGTGCTAGACAATTTGGTGTAATGCACTCGAGAACGAAAGGAGGAGCTACCATCACCGACGGTCGCAAATGTCAGAGAAGAATCAGTGAGGGAAAGTTCCACCATATATATATGAGAGGACGAAGAATCCCGACTGTTGTCGTGGGGTCACTTCTCCTTTGTTCCCGTGTGCTAGACATTTTGGTGTAATGCACTCGGGGACAAATGGAGGAGCGACCATCACCAACGGTCGAATGTATACACCACGTGAGCTGAGAGTTTTCAAGAAAAGACTTGACAAACCGATAGTCAACCCGTGATGAATAATAATGATCTAACTTAGGTTTTTAGTACATATATTTAATTGTAGACGTTTAATATTTGAATTATGAACATAGGAAATGTCGTACTCGGACGACGAAAGTCTCCCGGGGGAGTGCGACTGGTGCCACGACGACCGAGGTCAGTGCGACAGGCCTCACCTGGACGAAGATCGGCGCTTCAGTATTAAGCTGGAGGAGACCTTCGATGTTGAAACGGTATGCAACAATGACAAGTGTTACTTTTTCATAATTAAGCACGACTTCAACTATTTCAACATGTACTTTTCATCTTTTACAATTCGGCTAGCTTATCCCATGCCATGCAAGACGCTACTGTTGGAAATATGCCCTAGAGGCAATAATAAAATGGTTATTATTGTATTTCCTTGTTCATGATAATTGTCTGTTGTTCATGCTATAATTGTATTAACTGGAAACCGTAATACATGTGTGAATACATAAACCACAACATGTCCCTAGTAAGCCTCTAGTTGACTAGCTCGTTGATCAATAGATGGTTATGGTTTCCTGACCATGGACATTGGATGTCATTGATAACGGGATCACATCATTAGGAGAATGATGTGATGGACAAGACCCAATCCTAAGCATAGCACAAGATCGTGTAGTTCGTTTGCTAGAGCTTTTCTAATGTCAAGTATCATTTCCTTAGACCATGAGATTGTGCAACTCCCGGATACCGTAGTGGGTGTACCAAACGTCACAACGTAACTGGGTGGCTATAAAGGTGCACTACAGGTATCTCCGAAAGTGTCTGTTGGGTTGGCACGAATCGAGACTGGGATTTGTCACTCCGTATGACGGAGAGGTATCTCTGGGCCCACTCGGTAATGCATCATCATAATGAGCTCAATGTGACTAAGGAGTTAGCCACGGGATCATGCGTTACGGTACGAGTAAAGTGACTTGCCGGTAACGAGATTGAACAAGGTATTGGGATACCGACGATCGAATCTTGGGCAAGTAACGTACCGATTGACAAAGGGAATTGTATACGGGATTGATTGAATCCTCGACATCGTGGTTCATCCGATGAGATCATCGTGGAACATGTGGGAGCCAACATGGGTATCCAGATCCCGCTGTTGGTTATTGACCGGAGAGTCGTCTCGGTCATGTCTGCATGTCTCCCGAACCCGTAGGGTCTACACACTTAAGGTTCGGTGACGCTAGAGTTGTAGAGATATTAGTATGCGGTTAACCCAAAGTTGTTAGGAGTCCTGGATGAGATCCCGGACGTCACGAGGAGTTCCGGAATGGTCCGGAGGTAAAGATTTATATATGGGAAGTCCTATTTTGGCCACCGGAAAATGTTCAGGATTTTTCGGTATTGTACCGGGAAGGTTCTAGAAGGTTCTGAAGTGGGGCCCACCTGCATGGGGGGGCCCACATGAACGTGGGTAGTGGGGGCAAGGCCCCACACCCCTGGTCAAGGCGCACCAAGATCCCACCTTAGAAGAAATAAGATCATATCCCGAAGGGATAAGATCAAGATCCCTAAAAAGGGGGGATAACAATCGGTGGGGAAGGGAAATGATGGGATTTCTTTCCCCCACCTTTGCCAACGCCCCGATAGACTTGGAGGGCAAGAAACCAGCCCCCTCCACCCCTATATATAGTGGGGAGGCGCATGGGAGCAGCATCCCAAGCCCTGGCGCCTCCCTCCCTCCCGTGACACCTCTTCCTCCCCGCTTGCGCTTGGCGAAGCCCTGCCGGGATCCCGCTACTTCCACCACCACGCCGTCGTGCTGCTGGATCTCCATCAACTTCTCCTCCCCCCTTGCTGGATCAAGAAGGAGGAGACGTCCCCGCTCCGTACGTGTGTTGAACGCGGAGGTGCCGTCCGTTCGGCGCTAGGATCATCGGTGATTTGGATCACGACGAGTACGACTCCATCAACCCCGTTCTCTTGAACGCTTCCGCTCGCGATCTACAAGGGTATGTAGATGCACTCCTCCCCTCTCGTTGCTAGCATCTCCTAGATTGATCTTGGTGACACGTAGGAAAATTTTGAATTTCTGCTACGTTCCCCAACAGTGGCATCATGAGCTAGGTCTATGCGTAGATTATATGCACGAGTAGAACACAAAGTAGTTGTGGGCGATGATTTGTTCAATTTGCTTGCCGTTACTAGTCTTATCTTGATTTGGCGGCATTGTGGGATGAAGCGTCCCGGACCGACCTTACACGTACTCTTACGTGAGACAGGTTCCACCGACTGACATGCACTTGATGCATAAGGTGGCTAGCGGGTGTCTGTCTCTCCCACTTTAGTCGGATCGGATTCGATGAAGAGGGTCCTTATGAAGGGTAAATAGCAATTGGCATATCACCGTTGTGGCTTTTGCGTAGGTAAGAAACGTTCTTGCTAGAAACCCATAGCAGCCACGTAAAACATGCAACAACAATTAGAGGACGTCTAACTTGTTTTTGCAGGGTATGCTATGTGATGTGATATGGCCAAAAGGATGTGATGAATTATATATGTGATGTATGAGATTGATCATGTTCTTGTAATAGGAATCACGACTTGCATGTCGATGAGTATGACAACCGGCAGGAGCCATAGGAGTTGTCTTAATTTATTGTATGACCTGCGTGTCAATGAAAATCGCCATGTAATTACTTTACCTTATTGCTAACCGTTAGCCATAGTAGTAGAAGTAATAGTTGGCGAGACAACTTCATGAAGACACGATGATGGAGATCATGATGATGGAGATCATGGTGTCATGCCGGTGACGAAGGTGAGCATGCCGCGCCTCGAAGATGGAGATCAAAAGGCGCAAGATGATATTGGCCATATCATGTCACTTTATGATTTGCATGTGATGTTTGTCATGTTTACATCTTATTTGCTTAGAACGACGGTAGCATAAATAAGATGATCCCTCACTAAAATTTCAAGAGATGTGTTCCCCCTAACTGTGCACCGTTGCGAAGGTTCGTTGTTTCGAAGCACCACGTGATGATCGGGTGTGATAGATTCTAACGTTCGCATACAACGGGTGTTGACGAGCCTAGCATGTACAGACACGGCTTCGGAACACAAGCAAAACACTTAGGTTGACTTGACGAGCCTAGCATGTACAGACATGGCCTCGGAACACAAGAGACCGAAAGGTCGAACATGAGTCGTATAGTAGATACGATCAACATGGAGATGTTCACCGATGATGACTAGTTCGTCTCACGTGATGATCGGACACGGCCTAGTCGATTCGGATCATGTATCACTTAGATGACTAGAGGGATGTCTATCTAAGTGGGAGTTCATTAAATAATCAGATGAACTTAACTATCATGAACATAGTCAAAAGGTCTTTGCAAATAATGTTGTAGCTTACGCTTTAGTTCTACTAAGATATGTTCCTAGAGAAAATTTAGTTGAAAGTTGATAGTAGCAATTATGCGGACTGGGTCCGTAAACTGAGGATTGTCCTCATTGCTGCACAGAAGGCTTATGTCCTTAATGCACCGCTCGGTGTGCTGAACCTCGAGCGTCGTCTGTAGATGTTGCGAACATCTGACATACACGTTTTGATGACTACGTGATAGTTCAGTGTGTAATGCTAACGGTTTAAAATTGTGGCACCAAAGACGGTTTTGAAACGTCGCAGAACATATGAGATGTTCCAAAGACTGAAATTGGGATTTCAGACTAGTGCCCACGTCAAGAGGTATGAGACCTCTGACAAGTTTCTTAAGCCTGCAAACTAAGGGAGAAAAGCTCAATTGTTGAGCATGTGCTCAGATTGTCTGAGTACTACAATCACTTGAATCGAGTGGGAGTTAATCTTCCAGATGAGATAGTGATGGTTCTCCATAGTCACTGCCACCAAGCTATTAGAGCTTCGTGATGAACTATAACATATCAGGGATAGACATGATGATCCTTGAGCAACTCGCGATGTTTGACACCGCGAAAGTAGAAATCAAGAAGGAGCATCAATTGTTGATGGTTAGTAAAACCACTAGTTTCTAGAAGGGCAAGGGCAAGAAGGGATACTTCATGAAACGGCAAATCAGTCGCTGCTCTAGTGAAGAAACCCAAGGTTGAACCCAAACCCGAGACTAAGTGCTTCTAAAATGAGGGGAACGGTCACTGAAGCAGAACTACCCTAGATACTTCGTAGATGAGAAGGCTGGCAAGATCGACAGAAGTATATTGGATATACATTATATTAATGTGTACTTTACTAGTACTCCTAGTATCACCAGGGTATTAGATACCGGTTCGGTTGCTAAGTGTTAGTAACTCGAAATAAAAGCTGCGGAATAAACGGAGACTAGCTAAAGGTGAGATGACGATATGTGTTGGAAGTGTTTCCAAGGTTGATGTGATCAAGCATCGCATGCTCCCTCTACCATCGAGATTGGGGTTAAACCTGAATAATTATTATTTGGTGTTTGCATTGAGCATAGACATGATTGGATTATGTTTATCGCAATACGGTTATTCATTAAAGGAGAATAATGGTTACTCTGTCTATTTGAATAATACCTTCAATGGTCTTGCACCTAAAATGAATGGTTTATTGAATCTCGATCGTAGTGATACACATGTTCATGCCAAAAGATATAAGATAGTAATGATAGTACCACATACTTGTGGCACTGCCACTTGAGTCATATTGGTATAAAACGCATGAAGAAGCTCCATGTTGATGGATCTTTGGACTCACTCATTTTTGAAAAGATTGAGACATGCGAACCATGTCTATTAGTATATATGCATGAAGAAAGTCCATACAGATGGATCATTTGGACTCACTTGATTTTGAATCACTTGAGACATGCAAATCATACCACATGGGCAAGATGACTGAAAGGCCTCGTTTTCAGTAAGATGGAACAAGAGAGCAACTTGTTGGAAGTAATACATTTGATGTGTGCAGTCCAATGAGTGCCGACGCACGCAGTGGATATCGTTATGTTCTTACTTCACAGATGATTTGAGTAGATGCTGAGTATATTTACTTGATGAAACACAAGTCTGAATTATTCAAAGGTTCAAGTAATTTCAGAGTGAAGTTGAAGATCGTCGTGACAAGAGGATAAAATGTCTGTGATACGATCATAGAGATGAATATCTGAGTTACGAGTTTGGCACACAATTAAGAAATTGTGGAAATTGTTTCACGACTAATACGCCTGGAACACCATATTGTGATGGGTCTGTCTGAACATCATAACTGCACCCTATTGGATAACACTGCTCAATTTATCCTCTAATCTCTAATCACCCCTCATCATTCCAAATCATCTAACTTCCCAGACGGTCACCCATCCTCTCACTACTCCAGCCTGAGCACGCTTAACTTCCGGGTTCTATTCTCCCTCGTTTCCAAGTCTGCACTTGTTGTTTTCCTGACAATAGTAAGATGTCAATTCTATTAACCCTCAGGAATTTAACTTGAGTATGAAGTGACACATTTCACTGTTTGAGTTTGAAACTATTGTTTTAAAAAACAATAATTATTTAGTAACACTAATATTTCTGGAATAATTAGTTTGACCACAGTTTGACCAGATTTGACCAAAATTCAAAAAACTGAAATAATTATTTAGTAACACTAATATTCTAAAATAATTAGTTTGACCATTGTTTGACCACAGTTTGACCACAATTTGAAATTTTTTGAATTTTTTTCCCTCTCCAGATCTTAAAAGCCCCGTATCTTTTTTTCTGTTAGGTTTTTGAGGATTTTGAAAATGTTTAACGGGGTTCCCCTTGTTAAATTCGGATGTAACTTTTTGAGTAGATGATTTTTCATATAAAAAACTTTTTCATCCGAGTTCGTATGCAAAAGTTATGCCCATTTTAAGAAATTCCACAGAGATTTTGCAAATAAAGTTGAAATTCATATTTGTTAATTTTCTCAACAACTAGACCACATATCACATGGGAAACTTATTTTATTTTATTTTTTGACATTTCCATCATTTTCTTTTGTTTTTTCTAAAACTGAAAAGGCGGTCCACGGGGTGGGGGGGTAGAGTTTGATGGGCCCTTTAATAGCAAAAAGAATTTTCATAAAGAATGTTTTTGTTAAACATTTTAATAGCAAAAAGCATTACCATAAAGATTTTTTTGTTAGAAACTAAAATAACAACATCTGTTTTTGAATAGAATCATAAAACACAGTAATAACAAAATCAAAGAATTCAAATTTGAAAACTAATGGCACTAACAGAAAGTTTATAATTTTTGTGACCTAAAAGCAAAAAGAATTAAAAAATAAAATAAATAAAATAAATAAAAATAGCAACAGTAAGTATTTTGTTGTAAGTAGAAACAAAATAAAATAAATAAAGCAACAAAGAAAAAAAAAGTGCCATCTACTGGGCCACCACGGCCTGAATACGACTAGAAACCCAACCATGGGCCAGGATTCAGGCCCGCAGGTGGCCCAGTAGGCCCACAGGCACACAGTGTATGGTTAGGCCCGAAAGCCTTCAATTGAGAGGAGCTCGAGAGGGTGGGCGCAGCAGCGCTTATAAACCACTCTCGAGCTCTCTCAACTAGCGAGTTGGGACTAATGTGAATATTGCCCTGTGACGAAAGCCCTGTTTTGTACTAGTGTGCATACCATGATGTCTCTTATCGAATTACACTATCGTTTATGGGTTAGGCATTAGAGACAACCGCATTCACTTTAAATAAGGCACCACGCAATTCCGTTGAGACGACACCGTATGAACTATGGTTTAGAGAAACCTAAGCTGTCGTTTCTTAAAAGTTTGGGCTGCGACGCTTATGTGAAAAAGTTTCAGGCTGATAAGCTCGTACCCAAAGCGGATAAATGCATCTTCATAGAATACCCAAAACAGTTGGGTATACCTCCTATTTCAGATCTGGAAGCAAAAGTGATTGTTTCTAGAAACGGGTCCTTTCTCGAGGAAAAGTTTCTCTCGAAAGAATTGAGTGGGAGGATGGTGGAGACTTGATAAGGTTATTGAACCGTCACTTCAACTAGTGTGTAGCAGGGCACAAGAAGTTGTTCCTGTGGCACCTACACCAATTGAAGTGGAAGCTTATGATAGTGATCATGAAACTTCAGATCAAGTCACTACCAAACCTCATAGGACGACAAGGATGCGTACTACTTCAGAATGGTACGTAATCCTGTCTTGGAAGTCATGTTGTTGGACAACGATGAACCTATGAGCTATGGAGAAGCGATGGTGGGCCCGGATTCCGACGAATGGCTTGAGGCCATAAAATTCGAGAGGATCCATGTATGAAAACAAAGTATAGACTTTGAAAGAACTACTTGATGGTCGTAAGGCTGTTAGGTACAGATGGATTTTAAAGGGAAGACAGACAATGATGGTAAGCGTCACCATTAAGAAAGCTCGACTTGTCGTTAAGATGTTTTCCGGCAAGTTCAAGGAGTTGACTGCGATGAGACTTTCTCACTCGTAGCGATGCTAAGAGTCTGTTAGAATTATATTAGCAGTTACTGCATTATTTATGAAATCTTGCAGATAGGATGTCAAAACATTGTTTCCTCGACGATTTTCTTGAGGAAAGGTTGTATGTGATACAACTAGAAGGTTTTGTCAATCCTGAAAGATGCTAACAAGTATGCAAAGCTCCAGCAATCCTTCTAAGGATTGGAGTAAGCATCTCGGAGTTGGAATGAACGCTTTGATGAGATGATCAAAGATTTTGGGTTTATACAAAGTTCATGAGAAACTTGTATTTCCAAAGAAGTGAGTGGGAGCACTATAGAATTTTTGATGAGTATATGTTGTTAACATATTGTTGATCAGAAATGATGTAGAATTTCTGGAAAGCATCCAGGGTTATTTGAAAAGTGTTTTTAATGGAAAACCTGGATTAAGCTACTTGAACATTGAGCATCAAGATCTATAAGGATAGATCAAAAACGCTTAATAGTACTTTCAAATGAATAGATACCGTGACAAGATTTTGAAGGAGTTCAAAATAGATCAGCAAAGAAGGAGTTCTTGGCTGTGTTACAAGGTGTGAGTATTGAGTAAGACTCAAGACCTGACCACGGCAGAAGAAAGAGAAAGGACGAAGGTCGTCCCCTATGCTTTAGACGTAGGCTCTACAATATGCTATGCTGTGTACCGCACCTGAAGTGTGCCTTGCCATGAGTTAGTCAAGGGGTACAATAGTGATCCAGGAAGGGATCACATGACAGCGGTCGAACTTATCCTTAGTATCTAGTGGACTAAGGAATTTTCTCGATTATGGAGGTGGAAAGGGGGTTCGTCGTAAAGGGTTACGTCGATGCAAACTTTGACACTAATCCGGATGACTCTGAGTAGTGAACCGGATTCGTATAGTAGAGCAGTTATTTGGAATAGCTCCAAGTAGCGCGTGGTAGCTGCATCTACAAGATGACATAGAGATTTGTAAAGCACACACGGATCTGAATGTTGCAGACCCGTTAACTAAAACCTCTCTCGTAAGCATAACATGATCAAACCCTAGAACTCATTGAGTGTTAATCACATGGTGATGTGAACTAGATTATTGACTCTAGTAAACTCTTGGGTATTAGTCACATGGCGATGTGAACTTTGAGTGTTAATCACATGGTGATGTGAACTAGATTATTGACTCTAGTGCAAGTGGGAGACTGTTCGAAATATGCCCTAGAGGCAATAATAAAATGGTTATTATTGTATTTCCTTGTTCATGATAATTGTCTGTTGTTCATGCTATAATTGTATTAACTGGAAACCATAATACATGTGTGAATACATAGACCACAACATGTCCCTAGTAAGCCTCTAGTTGACTAGCTCGTTGATCAATAGATGGTTATGGTTTCCTGACCATGGACATTGGATGTCATTGATAACGGGATCACATCATTAGGAGAATGATGTGATGGACAAGACCCAATCCTAAGCATAGCACAAGATCGTGTAGTTCGTTTGCTAGAGCTTTTCTAATGTCAAGTATCATTTCCTTAGACCATGAGATTGTGCAACTCCCGGATACCGTAGTGGGTGTACCAAATGTCACAACGTAACTGGGTGGCTATAAAGGTGCACTACATGTTGGGGAACGTAGCAGAAATTCAAAATTTTCTACGCATCACCAAGATCAATCTATGGAGTAATCTAGCAACGAGGGGAAGGGGAGTGCATCTACATACCATTGTAGATCGCGATGCGGAAGCGTTGCAAGAACGCGGATGAAGGAGTCGTACTCGTAGCGATTCAGATCGCGGTTGATTCCGATCTAAGCACCGAAGAACGGTGCCTCCGCGTTCAACACATGTGCAGCCCGGTGACGTCTCCCACGCCTTGATCCAGCAAGGAGAGAGGGAGAGGTTGAGGAAGACTCCATCCAGCAGCAGCAAGACGGCGTGGTGGTGGTCGAGGAGCGTGGCAATCCCGCAGGGCTTCGCCAAGCACCGCGGGAGAGGAGGAGGAGGGAGAGGGGTAGGGCTGCGCCGAAAGAGATACGTTCTCATGTCTTGGGTAGCCCAAACCTCAACTATATATAGGGGGGAAGGGGCTGCGCCCCCTTCTAGGGTTCCCACCCCAAGAGGAGGCGGTCAGCCCTAGATCCCATCAAGGGGGGCGGCCAAGGGGAGGAGAGGGGGGGCGCCCCACTAGATGGGCCCTAAGGCCCATCTGGACCTAGGGTTTGCCCCCTTCCACTCTCCCATGCGCCTTGGGCCTTGGTGGGGGGGCGCACCAGCCCACTTGGGGCTGGTCCCCTACCACACTTGGCCCACGCAGCCTTCTGGGGCTGGTGGCCCCACTTGGTGGACCCCCGGGACCCTCCCGGTGGTCCCGGTACATTACCAATATCACCCGAAACTTTTCCGGTGACCAAAACAGGACTTCCCATATATAAATCTTTACCTCCGGACCATTCCGGAACTCCTCGTGACGTCCGGGATCTCATCCGGGAATCCGAACAACATTCGGTAACCACGTACATACTTTCCCTATAACCCTAGCGTCATCGAACCTTAAGTGTGTAGACCCTACGGGTTCGGGAACCATGCAGACATGACCGAGACGTTCTCCGGTCAATAACCAACAGTGGGATCTGGATACCCATGTTGGCTCCCACATGTTCCACGATGATCTCATCGTATGAACCACGATGTCGGGGATTCAATCAATCCCGTATTCAATTCCCTTTGTCCATTGGTATGTTACTTGCCCGAGATTCGATCGTCGGTATCCCGATACCTTGTTCAATCTCGTTACCGGCAAGTCTCTTTACTCGTTCCGTAACTCACATCATCCCGTGATCAACTCCTTGGTCACATTGTGCACATTATGATGATGTCCTACCGAGTGGGCCCAGAGATACCTCTCCGTTTACACGGAGTGACAAATCCCAGTCTCGATTCGTGCCAACCCAACAGACACTTTCGGAGATACCTGTAGTGCACCTTTATAGCCACCCAGTTACGTTGTGACGTTTGGTATACCCAAAGCATTCCTACGGTATCCGGGAGTTGCACAATCTCATGGTCTAAGGAAGTGATACTTGACATTAGAAAAGCTCTTAGCAAACGAACTACACGATCTTGTGCTAGGCTTAGGATTGGGTCTTGTCCATCACATCATTCTCCTAATGATGTGATCCCGTTATCAACGACATCCAATGTCCATGGTCAGGAAACCGTAACCATCTATTGATCAACGAGCTAGTCAACTAGAGGCTTACTAGGGACATGGTGTTGTCTATGTATCCACACATGTATCTGAGTTTCCTATCAATACAATTCTAGCATGGATAATAAACGATTATCATGAACAAGGAAATATAATAATAACCAATTTATTATTGCCTCTAGGGCATATTTCCAACAGTCTCCCACTTGCACTAGAGTCAATAATCTAGTTCACATCACCATGTGATTAACACTCACAGGTCACATCACCATGTGACCAACATCCAAAGAGTTTACTAGAGTCAACAATCTAGTTCACATCACTATGTGATTAACACTCAATGAGTTCTGGTTTGATCATGTTATGCTTGTGAGAGAGGTTATTAGTCAACGGGTCTGAACCTTTCAGATCCGTGTGTGCTTTACGAATATCTATGTCATCTTGTGGATGCTACCACGCGCTACTTGGAGCCATTTCAAATAACTGCTCTACTATACGAATCCGGTTTACTACTCAGAGTCATCCGGATTAGTGTCAAAGTTCGCATCGACGTAACCCTTTACGACGAACTCCTTTTCACCTCCATAATCGAGAAAATTCCTTAGTCCACTAGATACTAAGGATAAGTTCGACCGCTGTCATGTGATCCATTCCCGGATCACTATTGTACCCCTTGACCAACTCATGGCAAGGCACACTTCATGTGCGGTACACAGCATAGCATACTGTAGAGCCTACGTCTAAAGCATAGGGGATGACCTTCGTCCTTTCTCTCTCTCTTCTGTTGTGGTCAGGTCTTGAGTCTTACTCAATACTCACACCTGGTAACACAGCCAAGAACTCCTTCTTTGCTGATCTACTTTGAACTCTTTCAAAATCATGTCAAGGTGTGCGTTCTTTGAAAGTATCATCAGGCGTCTTGATCTATCTCTATAGATCTTGATGCCCAATATGTAAGCAGCTTTATCCAGGTCTTCCTTTGAAAAACTCCTTTCAAACAACCCTTTATGCTTTCCAGAAATTTTACATCATTTCGGATCAACAATATGTCATTCACATATACTTATCAGAAATGTTGTAGCGCTCCCACTCACTTTATTGTAAATACAAGTTTCTAACAAACTTTGTATAAACCCAAAAACTTTGATCACTCCATCAAAGCGTATATTCTGACTCAGAGATGCTTGCTCTAGTCCTTGGAAGGATCGCTGGAGCTAGCATACCTTTTAGCATCCTTAGGATCGACAAAACCTTTCTGATTGTATCACATACAACCTTTCCTTACGAAAACTAGTAAGGAAACTTGTTTTGACATCCATCTGCCAGATTTCATAAATGCAGCTAATGCTAACATGATTCCGGCGGACTTAAGCATCGCTACGGATGAGAAAATCTCATCGTAGTCAACTCCTTGAACTTGTGGAAATACTCTTTGCCACAAGTCGAGCTTCATAGACGGTAACATTACCGTCCATGTCCGTCTTCTTCTTAAAGATCCATTTATCTCAATGGCTTGCCGATCATCGGGCAAGTTCACCAAAGTCCATGCTTTGTTCTGATACATGGATCCTATCTCGGATTTCATGGCTTCTAACCATTTGTCGGAATATGGGCCCACCATCGCTTCTCCATAGCTCGTACGTTCATTGTTGTCTAACAACGTGACTTTCAAGACAGGATCACGTACCACTCTGAAGTAGTACGCATCCTCGTCGTCCTACGAGGTTTGGTAGTGACTTGATCCGAAGTTTCATGATCACTATCATAAGCTTCCACTTCAATTGGTGTAGGTGCCACAGGAACAACTTCCTGTGCCCTGCTACACACTAGTTGAAGTGACGGTTCAATAACCTTATCAAGTCTCCACCATCCTCCCACTCAATTCTTTCGAGAGAAACTTTTCCTCGAGAAAGGACTCGTTTCTAGAAGCAATTACTTTTGCTTCCAGATCTGAAATAGGAGGTATACCCAACTGTTTTGGGTATTCTATGAAGATGCATTTATCCGCTTTGGGTTCGAGCTTATCAGCCTGAAACTTTTTCACATAAGCTTCGCAGCCCCAACTTTTAAGAAACGACAACTTAGGTTTCTCTAAACGGTGTCGTCTCAACGGAATTGCGTGGTGCCCCTTTTAAAGTGAATGCGGTTATCTCTAATGCCTAACCCATAAACGATAGTGGTAATTCGATAAGAGACATCATGGTGTGCACCATATCCAATAGGGTGCAGTTATGATGTTCGGACACACCATCACACTATGGTGTTCCAGGAGGTATTAATTGTGAAATACTTTCCACAATGTCTTAATTGTGTGCGAAACTCGTAACTCAGATACTCATCTCTATGATCATATCATAGACATTTTATCCTCTTGTCACGACGATCTTCAACTTCACTCTGAAATTACTTGAACCTTTCAATAATTCAGACTTGTGTTTCATCAAGTAAATACACTCAGCATCTACTCAAATCATCTGTGAAGTAAGAACATAACGATATCCACTGCATGCCTCAGCACTCATTGGACTGCATACATCAAAATGTATTACTTCCAATAAGTTGCTCTCTTGTTCCATCTTACTGAAAACGAGGACTTTCAGTCATCTTGCCCATGTGGTATGATTTGCATGTCTCAAGTGATTCAAAATCAAGTGAGTCCAAACGATCCATCTGCATGGAGTTTCTTCATGCATATATACCAATAGACATGGTACGCATGTCTCAATCTTTTCAAAAACGACTGAGTCCAAAGATCCATCTACATGGAGCTTCTTCATGCGTTCTATACCAATATGACCCAAATGGCAGTGCCACAAGTATGTGGAACTATCATTACTATTTTATATCTTTTGGCACGAACATGTGTATTACTACGATCGAGATTCATTTTAGGTGCAAGACCATTGAAGGTATTATTCAAATAAACAGAGTAACCATTATTCTCTTTAAATGAATAACCGTATTGCGATAAACATAATCCAATCATGCTCAACGCAAACACCAAATCTCGATGGTAGAGGGAGCATGCGATGCTTGATCACATCAACCTTGGAAACACTTCCAACACATATCGTCATCTCACCTTTAGCTAGTCTCCGTTTATTCCGCAGCTTTTATTTCGAGTTACTAACACTTAGCAACCGAACTGGTATCTAATACCCTGGTGCTGCTAGGAGTACTAGTAAAGTACACATTCATATAACATATATCCAATATACTTATGTCGACCTTGCCTGCCTTCTCATCTACCAAGTATCTAGGGTAGTTCCGCTTCAGTGACCGTTCCCCTCATTACAGAAGCACTTAGTCTCGGGTTTGGGTTCAACCTTGGGATTCTTCACTAGAACAGCAAATGATTTGCTGTTTCATGAAGTATCCCTTTTGCCCTTGCCCTTCTAGAAACTAGTGGTTTTACTAACCATCAACAATTGATGCTCCTTCTTGATTTCTACTTTCGCGGTGTCAAACATCGCGAGTTGCTCAAGGATCATCATCTATCCTTGATATTTATAGTTCATCACGAAGCTCTAATAACTTGGTGGCAGTGATTATGGAGAACCATCACTATCTCATCTGGAAGATTAACTCCCACTCGATTCAAGCGATTGTAGTACTCAGACAATCTGAGCACATGCTCAACGATTGAGCTTTTCTCCCTTAGTCTGCAGGCTTAAGAAACTTGTCAGAGGTCTCATACCTCTTGACGTGGGCATTAGTCTGAAATCCCAATTTCAGTCTTTGGAACATCTCATATGTTCTGCGACGTTTCAAAACCGTCTTTGGTGCCACAATTTTAAACCGTTAGCATCACACACTGAACTATCACGTAGTCATCAAACCGTGTATGTCAGATGTTTCGTAACATCTACAGACGACGCTCGAGGTTCAGCACACCGAGCGGTGCATTAAGGACATAAGCCTTCTGTGCAGCAATGAGGACAATCCTCAGTTTACGGACCCAGTCCGCATAATTGCTACTACCAACTTTCAACTAAATTTTTTCTCTAGGAACATATCTTAAACAGTAGAACTAAAGCGTATGACATAATTTGCAAAGACCTTTTGACTATGTTCATGATAATTGAGTTCATCTGATTAATGAACTCCCACTCAGATAGACATCCCTCTAGTCATCTAAGTGATACATGATCCGAGTCAAACTAGGCCGTGTCCGATCATCACGTGAGACGGACTAGTCATCATCGGTGAACATCTCCATGTTGATCGTATCTGCTATACGACTCATGTTCGACCTTTCGGTCTCTTGTGTCCGAGGCCATGTCTGTACATGCTAGGCTCGTCAAGTCAACCTAAGTGTTTCGCATGTGTTCCGAGGCCATGTCTGTACATGCTAGGCTCGTCAACACCCGTTGTATTCGAACGTTAGAATCTATCACACCCGATCATCACGTGGTGCTTCGAAACAACGAACCTTCGCAACGGTGCACAGTTAGGGGGAACACTTCTCTTGAAATTTTAGTGAGGGATCATCTTATTTATGCTACCGTCGTTCTAAGAAAATAAGATGTATAACATGATAAACATCACATGCAATCAAATAGTGACATGATATGGCCAATATCATTTTGCTCCTTTGATCTCCATCTTCGGGGCACCATGATCATCTTTGTCACCGGCATGACACCATGATCTCCATCATCATGATCTCCATCATTGTGTCTTCATGAAGTTGTCACGCCAACGATTACTTCTACTTCTATGGCTAACGCGCTTAGCAATAAAGTAAAGTAACTTACATGGCGTTATTCAATGACACGCAGGTCATACAAAAAATAAAGACAACTCCTATGGCTCCTGCCGGTTGTCATACTCATCGACATGCAAGTCGTGATTCCTATTACAAGAATATGATCAATCTCATACATCACATATATCATTCATCACATCTTCTGGCCATATCACATCACATAGCACATGCTGCAAAAACAAGTTAGACGTCCTCTAATTGTTGTTGCAAGTTTTTACGTGGCTTGTATAGGTTTCTAGCAAGAACGTTTCTTACCTACGTAAAACCACAACGTGATATGCCAATTTCTATTTACCCTTCATAAGGACCCTTTTCATCGAATCCGTTCCGACTAAAGTGGGAGAGACAGACACCCGCTAGCCACCTTATGCAACTAGTGCATGTCAGTCGGTGGAACCTGTCTCACGTAAGCGTACGTGTAAGGTCGGTCCGGGCCGCTTCATCCCACAATGCCGCCGAAACAAGATAAGACTAGTAGCGGCAAGAAGAATTGGCAAAATCGACGCCCACAACTACTTTGTGTTCTACTCGTGCATAGAAACTACGCATAGATCCCATCAAGGGGGGCGGCCAAGGGGAGGAGAGGGGGGCGCCCCACTAGATGGGCCCTAAGGCCCATCTGGACCTAGGGTTTGCCCCTCCCACTCTCCCATGCGCCTTGGGCCTTGGTGGGGGGGCGCACCAGCCCACTTGGGGCTGGTCCCCTACCACACTTGGCCCACGCAGCCTTCTGGGGCTGGTGGCCCCACTTGGTGGACCCCCGGGACCCTCCCGGTGGTCCCGGTACATTACCGATATCACCCGAAACTTTTCCGGTGACCAAAACAGGACTTCCCATATATAAATCTTTACCTCCGGACCATTCCGGAACTCCTCGTGACGTCCGGGATCTCATCCGGGAATCCGAATAACATTCGGTAACCACGTACATACTTTCCCTATAACCCTAGCGTCATCGAACCTTAAGTGTGTAGACCCTACGGGTTCGGGAACCATGCAGACATGACCGAGACGTTCTCCGGTCAATAACCAACAGCGGGATCTGGATACCCATGTTGGCTCCCACATGTTCCACGATGATCTCATCGGATGAACCACGATGTCGGGGATTCAATCAATCCCGTATTCAATTCCCTTTGTCCATCGGTATGTTACTTGCCCGAGATTCGATCGTCGGTATCCCGATACCTTGTTCAATCTCGTTACCGGCAAGTCTCTTTACTCGTTCCGTAACTCACATCATCCCGTGATCAACTCCTTGGTCACATTGTGCACATTATGATGATGTCCTACCGAGTGGGCCCAGAGATACCTTTCCGTTTACACGGAGTGACAAATCCCAGTCTCGATTCGTGCCAACCCAACAGACACTTTCGGAGATACCTGTAGTGCACCTTTATAGCCACCCAGTTACGTTGTGACGTTTGGTATACCCAAAGCATTCCTACGGTATCCGGGAGTTGCACAATCTCATGGTCTAAGGAAGTGATACTTGACATTAGAAAAGCTCTTAGCAAACGAACTACACGATCTTGTGCTAGGCTTAGGATTGGGTCTTGTCCATCACATCATTCTCCTAATGATGTGATCCCGTTATCAACGACATCCAATGTCCATGGTCAGGAAACCGTAACCATCTATTGATCAACGAGCTAGTCAACTAGAGGCTTACTAGGGACATGGTGTTGTCTATGTATCCACGCATGTATCTGAGTTTCCTATCAATACAATTTTAGCATGGATAATAAACGATTATCATGAACAAGGAAATATAATAATAACCAATTTATTATTGCCTCTAGGGCATATTTCCAACACTATAGGTATCTCCGAAAGTGTCTGTTGGGTTGGCACGAATCGAGACTGGGATTTGTCACTCCGTATGACGGAGAGGTATCTCTGGGCCCACTCGGTAATGCATTATCATAATGAGCTCAATGTGACTAAGGAGTTAGCCACGGGATCATGCGTTACGGTACGAGTAAAGTGACTTGCCGGTAACGAGATTGAACAAAGTATTGAGATACCGACGATCGAATCTCGGGCAAGTAACGTACCGATTGACAAAGGGAATTGTATACGGGATTGATTGAATCCTCGACATCGTGGTTCATCCGATGAGATCATCGTGGAACATGTGGGAGCCAACATGGGTATCCAGATCCCGCTGTTGGTTATTGACCGGAGAGTCGTCTTGGTCATGTCTGCATGTCTCCCGAACCCGTAGGGTCTACACACTTAAGGTTCGGTGACGCTAGAGTTGTAGAGATATTAGTATGCGGTTAACCGAAAGTTGTTAGGAGTCCCGGATGAGATCCCGGACGTCACGAGGAGTTCCGGAATGGTCCGGAGGTAAAGATTTATATATGGGAAGTCCTATTTTGGCCACCGGAAAATGTTCGGGATTTTTCGGTATTGTACCGGGAAGGTTCTAGAAGGTTCCGAAGTGGGGCCCACCTGCATGGGGGGACCCACATGAACGTGGGTAGTGGGGGCAAGGCCCCACACCCCTGGTCAAGGCGCACCAAGATCCCACCTTAGAAGAAATAAGATCATATCCCGAAGGGATAAGATCAAGATCCCTAAAAAGGGGGGATAACAATCGGTGGGGAAGGGAAATGATGGGATTTCTTTCCCCCACCTTTGCCAACGCCCCAATAGACTTGGAGGGCAAGAAACCAGCCCCCTCCACCCCTATATATAGTGGGGAGGCGCTGAAGGAAATATGCCCTAGAGGCAATAATAAAGTATTATTTATTTCCTTATATCATGATAAATGCTTATTATTCATGCTAGAATTGTATTAACCGGAAACATAATACATGTGTGAATACATAGACAAACAGAGTGTCACTAGTATGCCTCTACTTGACTAGCTCGTTAATCAAAGATGGTTATGTTTCCTAGCCATAGACATGAGTTGTCATTTGATTAACGAGATCACCGCATTAGGAGAATGACGTGATTGACTTGACCCATTCCGTTAGCTTAGCACCTGATCGTTTAGTATGTTGCTATTGCTTTCTTCATGACTTATACATGTTCCTCTGACTATGAGATTATGCAACTCCCGTTTACCGGAGGAACACTTTGTGTGCTACCAAACGTCACAACGTAAATGGGTGATTATAAAGGTGCTCTACAGGTGTCTCCAAAGGTACTTGTTGGGTTGGCGTATTTCGAGATTAGGATTTGTCACTCCGATTGTCGGAGAGGTATCTCTGGGCCCACTCGGTAATGCACATCACTATAAGCCTTGCAAGCATTGTGACTAATGAGTTAGTTGCGGGATGATGTGTTACGGAACGAGTAAAGAGACTTGCCGGTAACGAGATTGAACTAGGTATCGAGATACCGACGATCAAATCTCGGGCAAGTAACATACCGGTGACAAAGGGAACAACGTATGTTGTTATGCGGTCTAACCGATAAAGATCTTCGTAGAATATGTGGGAGCCAATATGGGCATCCAGGTCCCGCTATTGGTTATTGACCGGAGACGTGTCTCGGTCATGTCTACATAGTTCTCGAACCCGTAGGGTCCGCACGCTTAAAGTTACGATGACAGTTTTATTATGAGTTTATGTATGTTGATGTACCGAAGGAGTTCGGAGTCCCGGATGAGATCGGGGACATGACGAGGAGTCTCGAAATGGTCGAGACGTAAAGATCGATATATTGGACGACTATATTCGGACTTCGGAAAGGTTCCGAGTGATTCGGGTATTTTTCGAAGTACCGGAGAGTTACGGGAATTCGTATTGGGCCTTAATGGGCCATACGGGACAGGAGAGGAAGGCCTCAAAAGGTGGCTGCGCCCCTCCCCTTGGTCTGGTCCAAATTGGACTAGGGAAGGGGGGCGCCTCCTTCCTTCCTTCTCTTTTTCCCTTCCCCTTTTCCTATTCCATGTGGGAGGAGGAATCCTACTAGGACTAGGGAGTCCTAGTAGGACTCCAACCTTCTGGCGCGCCCCAGGGGCTGGCCGGCCTCCCCTCCTCCATCCTTTATATACGGGGGCAGGGGGCACCCCATAGACACAACAATTGATCCTTGAGATCTCTTAGCCGTGTGCGGTGCCCCCCTCCACCATATTACACCTCGATAATACCGTTGCGGAGCTTAGGCGAAGCCCTGCGTCGGTGGAACATCATCATCGTCACCACGCCGTCGTGCTGACGAAACTCTCCCTCAACACTCGGCTGGATCGGAGTTCGAGGGACGTCATCGAGCTGAACGTGTGTAGAACTCGGAGGTGCCGTGCGTTCGGTACTTGATCGGTCGGATCGTGAAGACGTACGACTACATCAACCGCGTTGTCATAACGCTTCCGTTGTCGGTCTACGAGGGTACGTGGACAACACTCTCCCCTCTTGTTGCTATGCATCACCATGATCTTGCGTGTGCGTAGGAAATTTTTTAAAATTACTACGTTCCCCAACAGTGGCATCCGAGCCTGTTTTTATGCGTTGATGCTATGCACGAGTAGAACACAAGTGAGTTGTGGGCGATATAAGTCATACTGCTTACCAGCATGTCATACTTTGGTTCAGCGGTATTGTGAGATGAAGCGGCCCGGACCGACATTACGCGTACGCTTACGCGAGACTGGTTTCACCGTTCGAAGCACTCGTTGCTTAAAGGTGACTGGCGGGTGTCTGTCTCTCTCACTTTAGTTGAACCGACTATGGCTACGCCCGGTCCTTGCGAAGGTTAAAACAGCACCAACTTGACAAACTATCGTTGTGGTTTTGATGCGTAGGTAAGAACGGTTCTTGCTAAGCCCGTAGCAGCCACGTAAAACTTGCAACAACAAAGTAGAGGACGTCTAACTTGTTTTTGCAGGGCATGTTGTGATGTGATATGGTCAAGACATGATGTGATATAATGTGTTGTATGAGATGATCATGTTTTGTAACCGAGTTATCGGCAACTGGCAGGAGCCATATGGTTGTCGCTTTATTGTATGAGATGCAATCGCCATGTAATAGTTTTACTTTATCACTAAGCGGTAGCGATAGTCGTAAAAGCAATAAGTTGGCGAGACGACAACGATACTACGATGGAGATCAAGGTGTCGCGCCGGTGACGATGGTGATCATGACGGTGCTTCGGAGATGGAGATCACGAGCACGGTGCTTCGGAGATGGAGATCACAAGCACAAGATGATGATGGCCATATCATATCACTTATATTGATTGCATGTGATGTTAATCCTTTATGCATCTTATCTTGCTTTGATTGACGGTAGCATTATAAGATGATCTCTCACTAAAATTTCAAGATAAAAGTGTTCTCCCTGAGTATGCACCGTTGCAAAAGTTCTTCGTGCTGAGACACCACGTGTTAATCGGGTGTGATAGGCTCTACGTTCAAATACAACGGGTGCAAAACAGTTGCACACGCGGAATACTCAGGTTAAACTTGACGAGCCTAGCATATACAGATATGGCCTCGGAACACAGAGACCGAAAGGTCGAGCGTGAATCATATAGTAGATATGATCAACATAGTGATGTTCACCATTGAAACTACTCCATCTCACGTGTTAATCGGACATGGTTTAGTTGCTTTGGATCACGTAATCACTTAGATGATGAGAGGGATATCTATCTAAGTGGGAGTTCTTAAGTAATATGATTAATTGAACTTAAATTTATCATGAACTTAGTCCTGATAGTATTTTGCAAATTATGTTGTAGATCAATAGCTCGCGTTGTTGCTTCCCTGTTTTATTTTTGATATGTTCCTAGAGAAAATTATGTTGAAAGATGTTAGTAGCAAAGATGCGGATTGGATCCGTGATCTGAGGATTATCCTCATTGCTGCACAGAAAAATTATGTCCTTGATGCACCGCTAGGTGACAGACCTATTGCAGGAGCAGATGCAGACGTTATGAACGTTTGGCTAGCTCAATATGATGACTACTTGATAGTTTAGTGCACCATGCTTAACGGCTTAGAATCGGGACTTCAAAGACGTTTTGAACGTCATGGACCATATGAGATGTTCCAGGAGTTGAAGTTAATATTTCAAGCAAATACCCGAGTTGAGAGATATGAAGTCTCCAACAAGTTCTATAGCTAAAAGATGGAGGAGAATCGCTCAACTAGTGAGCATGTGCTCAGATTGTCTGGGTACTACAATCGCTTGAATCAAGTGGGAGTTAATCTTCCAGATAAAATAGTGATTGACAGAATTCTCTAGTCACCATCACCAAGTTAGTAGAACGTCGTGATGAACTATAGTATGCAAGGGATGACGAAAGTAATTCCCGAGCTCTTCGTGATGCTGAAATCGACGAAGGTAGAAATCAAGAAAAACATCAAGTGTTGATGGTTGACGAGACCACTAGTTTCAAGAAAAGGGCAAAGGGAAGAAGGGGAACTTCAAGAAGAACGGCAAGCAAGTTGCTGCTCAAGTGAAGAAGCCTAAGTCTGGTCCTAAGCCTGAGACTAAGTGCTTCTACTGCAAAGGGACTGGTCACTAGAAGCGGAACTACCCCAACTATTTGGTGGATAAGAAGGATGGCAAAGTGAACAAAGGTATATTTGATATACAGATTATTGATGTGTACTTTACTAGTGTTTATAGCAACCCCTCGGTAATTGATACTGGTTCAGTTGCTAAGAGTAGTAACTCGAAACGGGAGTTGCAGAATAAACAGAGACTAGTAAAAGTGAACAAAGGTATATTTGATATACAGATTATTGATGTGTACTTTACTAGTGTTTATAGCAACCCCTCGGTAATTGATACTGGTTCAGTTGCTAAAGAGTAGTAACTCGAAAACGGGAGTTGCAGAATAAACAGAGACTAGTAAAAGGCGAGGTAACGATGTGTGTTGGAAGTAGTTCCAAGATTGATATGATCATCATCGCACACTCCCTGTACTTTCGGGATTAGTGTTGAAACTAAATAAGTGTTATTTGGTGTTTGCGTTGAGCATGAATATGATTTGATCATGTTTATTGCAATACGGTTATTCATTTAAATTAGAGAACAATTGTTGTTCTGTTTACATGAATAAAACCTTCTATGGTCATACACACCAACGAAAATGGTTTGTTGGATCTCGATCGTAGTGATACACATATTCATAATATTGAAGCCAAAAGATGCAAAGTTAATAATGATAGTGCAACTTATTTGTGGCACTGCCGTTTAGGTCATATTGGTGTAAAGCGCATGAAGAAACTCCATACTGATGATTTTGGAATCACTTGATTATGAATCACTTGATGCTTGCGAACCGTGCCTCATGGGCAAGATGACTAAAACGCCGTTCTCCGGAACTATGGAGAGAGCAACAGATTTGTTGGAAATCATACATACAGATGTATGTGGTCCGATGAATATTGAGGCTCGTAGCAGGTATCATTATTTTCTGACCTTCACAGATGATTTGAGCAGATATGGGTATATCTACTTAATGAAACAAGAGTCTGAAACATTTGAAAAGTTCATATAATTTCAGAGTGAAGCAGAAAATCATCGTAACAAGAAAATAAAGTTTCTACGATCTGATCGTGGAGAAGAGTATTTAAGTTACGAGTTTGGCCTTCAGTTAAAACAATGTGGAATAGTTTCACAAATTCATGCCACCTGGAACACCACAGCATAATGGTGTGTCCGAACGTCATAACCGTACTTTATTGGATATAGTGCAATCTATGATGTCTCTTACCAATTTACCACTAATCGTTTTGGGGGTTATGCATTAGAGACAGCTGCATTCACGTTAAATAGGGCACCATCAAAATCCGTTGAGACGACGCCTTATGAACTGTGGTTTGGCAAGAAACCAAAGTTGTCGTTTCTTAAAATTTTGGGGTTGCGATGCTTATGTGAAAAAGTTTCATCCTGATAAGCTCAAACCCAAATCGGAGAAATGTGTCTTCATAGGATACCCAAAGGAGACAGTTGGGTACACCTTCTATCACAGATCCGAAGGCAAGACATTCGTTGCTAAGTATGGATCCTTTCTAGAGAAGGAGTTTCTCTCGAAAAATGTGAGTGGGAGGAAAGTAGAACTTGATGAGGTAACTGTACCTGCTCCCTTATTGGATCACAGAAATCTGTTCCTGTGACTTCTACACCAATTAGTGAGTAAGTTAATGATGATGATCATGTAACTTCAGATCAAGTTACTACCAAACCTCGTAGGTAAACCAGAGTAAGATCCGCACCAGAGTGGTACGGTAATCCTGTTCTGGAGGTTATGTTACTAGACCATGACAAACCTACGAACTATGAAGAAGCGATGGTGAGCCCAGATTCCGCAAAATGGCTTGAGGCCATGAAATCTGAGATGAGATCCATGTATGAGAACAAAGTGTGGACTTTGGTTGACTTGCCCGATGATCGGCAAGCAATTGAGAATAAATGGATCATCAAGAGGAAGACGGACGCTGATAGTAGTATCACTATCTACAAAGCTAGAATTGTCGCAAAAAGGTTTTCGACAAGTTCAAGATGTTGACTACGATGAGAGTTTCTCACAGTCTGTCTAAATCATGTTAGCAATTGCCGCATTTTATGAAATATGGCAAATGGATAAACAAAACTGCATTCCTTAATGGATTTATTAAAGAAGAGTTGTATATGATGCAACCAGGAGGTTTTGTCAATCCTAAAGGTGCTAACAAAATATGCAAGCTCCAGCGATCCATCTATGGACTGGTGCAAGCATCTCGGAGTTGGAATATACACTTTGATAAGTTGATCAAAGGATATAGTTTTATACAGACTTGTGGTGAAGCCTGTATTTACAAGAAAGTGAGTGGGAGCACTACAGCATTTCTGATAAGTATATGTGAATGACATATTGTTGATCGGAAATAATGTAGAATTATTCTGCAAAGCATAAAGGAGTGTTTGAAAGGAGTTTTTCAAAGAAAGACCTCGGTGAAGCTGCTTACATATTGAGCATCAAGATCTATAGAGATAGATCAAGACGCTTGATAAGTTTTTTCAATGAGTACATACATTAACAAGATTTTGAAGTAGTTCAAAATAGAACAGTCAAAGAAAGAGTTCTTGCCTGTGTTACAAGGTGTGAAATTGAGTAAGACTCAAAGCCCGACCACGGCAGAAGATAGAAAGAGAATGAAAGTCATTCCCTATGCCTTGGCCATAGGTTCTATAAAGTATGCCATGCTGTGTACCAGATCTATTGTATACCCTACACTGATTTAGGCAAGGGAGTACAATAGTGATCTAGGAGTAGATCACTGGACAACGGTCAAAATTATCCTTACTGGAATAAGGATATGTTTCCCGATTATGGAAGTGACAAAAGGCTCGTCGTAAAGGGTTACGTCGATGCAAGTTTTGACACTAAATCTAGATGACTCTAAGTCTCGGTCTAGATACATATTGAAAGTGGGAGCAATTAGCTAGAGTAGCTCCGTGCAGAGCATTGTAGACATAGAAATTTGCAAAATACTTACGGATCTGAATGTGACAGACCCGTTGACTAAAATTATCTCACAATCAAAACATGATCACACCTTAGTACTCTTTGGGTGTTAATCACATAGCGATGTGAACTAGATTATTGACTCTAGTAAACCCTTTGAGTGTTGGTCACATAGAGATGTGAACTATGGGTGTTAATCACATGGTGATGTGAATTATTGATGTTAAATCACATGGCGATGTGAACTAGATTATTGACTCTAGTGCAAGTGGGAGACTGAAGGAAATATGCCCTAGAGGCAATAATAAAGTATTATTTATTTCCTTATATCATGATAAATGTTTATTATTCATGCTAGAATTGTATTAACCGGAAACATAATACATGTGTGAATACATAGACAAACAGAGTGTCACTAGTATGCCTCTACTTGACTAGCTCGTTAATCAAAGATGGTTATGTTTCCTAGCCATAGACATGAGTTGTCATTTGATTAACGAGATCACCTCATTAGGAGAATGACGTGATTGACTTGACCCATTCCGTTAGCTTAGCACCCGATCGTTTAGTATGTTGCTATTGCTTTCTTCATGACTTATACATGTTCCTCTGACTATGAGATTATGCAACTCCCGTTTACCGGAGGAACACTTTGTGTGCTACCAAACGTCACAACGTAAATGGGTGATTATAAAGGTGCTCTACAGGTGTCTCCAAAGGTACTTGTTGGGTTGGCGTATTTCGAGATTAGGATTTGTCACTCCGATTGTCGGAGAGGTATCTCTGGGCCCACTCGGTAATGCACATCACTATAAGCCTTGCAAGCATTGTGACTAATGAGTTAGTTGCGGGATGATGTGTTACGGAACGAGTAAAGAGACTTGCCGGTAACGAGATTGAACTAGGTATCGAGATACCGACGATCAAATCTCGGGCAAGTAACATACCGGTGACAAAGGGAACAACGTATGTTGTTATGCGGTCTGACCGATAAAGATCTTCGTAGAATATGTGGGAGCCAATATGGGCATCCAGGTCCCGCTATTGGTTATTGACCGGAGACGTGTCTCGGTCATGTCTACATAGTTCTCGAACCCGTAGGGTCCGCACGCTTAAAGTTACGATGACAGTTTTATTATGAGTTTATGTATGTTGATGTACCGAAGGAGTTCGGAGTCCCGGATGAGATCGGGGACATGACGAGGAGTCTCGAAATGGTCGAGACGTAAAGATCGATATATTGGACGACTATATTCGGACTTCGGAAAGGTTCCGAGTGATTCGGGTATTTTTTGAAGTACCGGAGAGTTACGGGAATTCGTATTGGGCCTTAATGGGCCATACGGGAAAGGAGAGGAAGGCCTCAAAAGGTGGCTGCGCCCCTCCCCTTGGTCTGGTCCAAATTGGACTAGGGAAGGGGGGCGCCTCCTTCCTTCCTTCTCTTTTTCCCTTCCCCTTTTCCTATTCCATGTGGGAGGAGGAATCCTACTAGGACTAGGGAGTCCTAGTAGGACTCCAACCTTCTGGCGCGCCCCAGGGGCTGGCCGGCCTCCCCTCCTCCATTCTTTATATACGGGGGCAGGGGGCACCCCATAGACACAACAATTGATCTTTGAGATCTCTTAGCCGTGTGCGGTGCCCCCCTCCACCATATTACACCTCGATAATACCGTTGCGGAGCTTAGGCGAAGCCCTGCGTCGGTGGAACATCATCATCGTCACCACGCCGTCGTGCTGACGAAACTCTCCCTCAACACTCGGCTGGATCGGAGTTCGAGGGACGTCATCGAGCTGAACGTGTGTAGAACTCGGAGGTGCCGTGCGTTCGGTACTTGACCGGTCGGATCGTGAAGACGTACGACTACATCAAACGCGTTGTGATAACGCTTCCGTTGTCGGTTTACGAGGGTACGTGGACAACACTCTCCCCTCTCGTTGCTATGCATCACCATGATCTTGCGTGTGCGTAGGAATTTTTTTGAAATTACTACGTTCCCCAACAGGCGCATCGGAGCAGCACCCCAAGCCCTGGCGCCTCCCTCCCTCCCGTGACACCTCTTCCTCCCCGCTTGCGCTTGGCGAAGCCCTGCCGGGATCCCGCTACTTCCACCACCACGCCGTCGTGCTGCTGGATCTCCATCAACTTCTCCTCCCCCCTTGCTGGATCAAGAAGGAGGAGACGTCCACGCTCCGTACGTGTGTTGAACGCGGAGGTGCTGTCCGTTCGGCGCTAGGATCATCGGTGATTTGGATCACGACGAGTACGACTCCATCAACCCCGTTCTCTTGAACGCTTCCGCTCGCGATCTACAAGGGTATGTAGATGCACTCCTCCCCTCTCGTTGCTAGCATCTCCTAGATTGATCTTGGTGACACGTAGGAAAATTTTGAATTTCTGCTACGTTCCCCAACAGCTACGTCTTGGAGAGGATGGGTTTTGAAGACCATGAAAGTATGGAAACAAAGAAAATTCACCTAAGGACCCATCATGATATAGATTTTGAAATAAATCTGTATAATTCTGAGAGCGTAACCCATTTTGGTTGCAAAAATTGGGAAGCATTTTGCAAGATGTATGGTTTTGATGAGGGTATGCTTGTCACCATGGATCTTGGTGATCCTGACATCGAGCAAGACAATATGGACATTTGGGTCCTTGTTGATACGCCTCCAATTCTACCGCTATGTGAGTTTCTCAAACATAGTTATTAGCTAATTTATATTGTTCATTTCAAAATAGTTGACAGCTTATTTTCATTGACATTTTATTTTGATTGTTCAAACAATGTGCGAAACATGGTAGACAGAACCTACTACACCGATGGCTCTGAGTTAACTTATAAGGAGAAAACTCATCTGGTCGGATTTTGTACTGATCTTGAGAATTACAATATCTATTGTAAAACTCCTCCACATTATGGTCAATACGTGCCACTAGTGCACCTGTTGAACTACGGTAACTACTATGGAGATACCCTGGTAAGATTTCTTACTATTACGACATCCGTGCATATTTTGCATACTTCTAAAACTAGTACATCATTGCTAACTATGAAGTTATTACTATGTTTTTCAACAGATAATCCCAGAGGATTGTGTGCCTCATTTGATGTATCAGAATGGTAGGCTTGATGTTTTGAACATACAACTAGGTCATCCTACGAATCTCAACTGTCCATACCGGATTTCTAAAAGAAGTGGAGACATGCAAATCAAAGAATGGAAAAAATGTATGGACAGTCGCAAGGAGGTTCTTGGAAGCAAAAGGAAGCGAAGCGCAAGAATTGGAGACAGGATGATCTCCATTCTCCATAATGGAGAGTCAGGGTCTATATTGTTTTATGCTATTTTACCTTAAAGAGGGTATTTCGGTCCTACCTAATACTGATGATCATGTGCTAAGAACAATTAAGTAGGGTTGGTTCGATGACTATGAGGATGATGATCGTATGACTTGTTATTAATAACGAGTAGAAGTTGTATGATGATGATTAGTATGACTTGTTATTATATATGATGATGCATGATGCGCGCATGAAGAGTTATTATATATCAGCGGGTGAAATGAACATGGATTGGATTGAAGTGAAGGCAACATGCATGTGGTGCATGTCGAAAGTAGTACAATCCAAACTTGATCAAGTTAGGATTAGTATTACTTTCGACATGCACCACATGTTGCCTTCACTTCAATCTAAGCCATGTTTAGGCATAGCAGTACGTAGCGTTGGTAAACCAAGCACGGAGATATAAGAGGGGACACTTCTCTCTAATAGCTACCTAATAACAACCTAAATTAACCCCCAAAACCCCTAAATCAACCCCTTTCAAAAAAACCCTCAGCTCTAGCCAGATGCTGACGCGTGGATGCCTATTGGTCCCGGTTGGTGTCACCAACCGGGACCAAAGGCCCCCCGTCCTGGGCTGGCCGCATCGGCCACGTAGAGGACCTTTTGTCCCGGTTCATGTAAGAACTGGAACTAAAGGCCAAGGGCATTAGTAACGACCTTTTAGTCCCGGTTCACAAACCGGGACAGAAGACCCTCACGAACCGGGACAATAGGCCCTTTTTCTACTAGTGGAGAGAGAGAGGGGGCAAAATTCAATGCTGAAAGAAAGCTTTGTAGAGCAGTCTTCTTTTTTTTTCCACAAATCATCGTGCCCGCCGTGTTGCCCCCCCACCCCCACCCCCAAGGAAGCACTAACGTATTTCAAACTACCGTACAAGCAAATCATCGGGCTCCTTCTACACCTTCCAGGCTTGTTTGGTTCGCATGGAAAGGGGGGTGGTCCCTGGGTAGCTCCCACCCACGGCATGCGTGGGTGCATTTGGTCAGATCGGGGGAGAGGAAAAATTCGCACCATCCCTGTCGATTGCGTGGCCAATCAACACCGGTGGTCAAGACGAGTCCCTGTTTTGTTTTCTGTTCAAGGAAATCACAAACTATGGAAGGGGCATCCCAGTAAGCCCACTTGCCAAAAGTGCAAAATGACTGGAGGGGATACCCAAGTTGATTTCGATGCGTAAAAAAAAATCCCTGTCATGGTTTTTCTACCCTGGAAAGTCGACCCTCTCATCCAAACAAGCCCTTCTTGTGTGAGTGGCAGATGGAGGAAAGGGGAAGCATTGGGTTTGCCGCCGAGGAGGGGTAGGAAGTAGTCACACTTTTTTTTTGACAGAATAGTCACACTTTTTTTTGTAACAAGTAGTCACACCTTTTATTTTTTGAGGATCACAAGTAGTCACACCTTGGCTCATACTATTGTTTATGGGCCGCATTTGGAACCACATACAGGTGGGTATTGTCAGTTGGGCCGAGCCTGTCTGGTTAGAGAACGGAGCAACACATAACCCAACATAGAGGATCGACGCTGGCCGTTGGATCTGCCCAAGGCACGCACGGCAGGGTACCGCGTCCCAACCCGCTCGACAAACCCTCGCCGCCGCACACTCACGGGCTCACTCACCATTAGTTTAAGTGTGAGGCCGCCGCGTGCGCCGGCGGCGGAGGCGGCCGCTCACCCCGCCGCTCCGCCCGTCCCGCTCGCCGCTGCCGATGACCGCACCGCCTGAGACCGCGGCCAACCGAACAAAACGGCGGCGATGAAGAGGCCCGGCCCTTGGGGCAGACCCGCGCTCCCGAGCGGCGGCAGCGTCGGACCCCTCCGCCTCGCGGGGCCAGCCCTCCCGTCCGCGCCGCGCCGCGATGCCGCCGGCTTGGAGGCCCGTGCTCGGGCAGCCGCCGCGGCGTCGTTGGCGCCGGCTGCTGTGGCGGGGCCTCTGGGGACCGCATGGCGGGGGACCGTCGCGGCTTCCGGCCGTGGGTTCCGGCGACGCCAAGCTGTAGATCTGAGCCGCCGTCTCCGCTTCGTTTCCTCCATGTTTCGATCTGGTACCTCCACCCCTCACCACCTCCCTCCCTCTCGCCCGCTCGCCGTGCGAGCGTGTGTGTGTGTGTGTGTGTGTGTAAGTGCAGTGCTCGGTTTGGTCGGTCGCTGGTTCCAGATCTCACCTCTACGGGGGCCTCCTCCTCCGAGCAGTTGGTCCGTTGGGCGCCGGGAAACCTTAGGGGGTAGGGACGGACCCAGCTATGCTACGAACCGAGCGGTGGCAGTGCAGAATCTTTGCAAATACCCCGGTGACCAGGTGGTGATCCACGGATGTTTTGGTTGTGGAATTTTGGTTTTGCACGCCGGGTTCACCACCGTCAGTGGCGGAGCTTTATTACCAACAAATATTGGAAGCTCGTCAGCATCATCATCTTGGTACAGACCGAGGGTTTGTTCGGTCGCTGGTTCCAGATTCCACCTCCACGGGAGCCGCCTCCTCCGACCAGTTGGTCCGTTGGGCGCTGGGAACCCTTAGGGGGTAGGGATGGACCCAGCGATGCGAGGAACTGAGCGGTGGTGCTGCAGAGTCTTTGCAAATACTCTGGTGACCAGGTGGTGATCGACGGAAATTTTGGTTTTGTACGCCCGGGGTCATCACCATCACCACTGTCAGTGGCGGAGCTTTACAAACAAATATTGGAAGCTCGTCAGAATCATCATCTTCCTACAGACCGAGGGTTTGATCGGTCGCTGGTTCCAGATCCCACCTCCACGGGGGCCGCCTCCTCCGACCAGTTGGTCAGTTGGGTGCTGGGAACCCTTAGGGGTTAGGGACGGACCCAGCGATGCGAGGAATGGAGCAGTGGCATTGTCAGAATCTTTGCAAATACCCTGGAGTCTGGATATTGGTATATCCAAAACATCGTATACTCCCTCCGTTCCTAAATATAAGTCTTTTTAGAGATTACAATACAGACTACATATGGAGCAAAATGGGTGAATCTACATTCTAAAATGCAGATCATCATCATCCTGTATGTAGTCCTTGTTGAAATCTCTAAAATCTCCTCACAATCATCATCATCATCTCCCTTGCTGTCACAATCAGCTTGGTCCTCTTTGGTTCACAGGATTCTAGAAAAGAATGGCAGGAATATGTGATTGTCCTAAAGAATTCCTTTGAATCAAAGAGGCCCCCAACTTGTTGCTGCTGCTGTTGTTGGTGGTGCAAGCTATTGCAAAGTTCATATGAACTTCCTTTGGATCAAAGAGGCCCTAAGGCTGTCGCACCTTTTGTTTGTGAATGATGCATGGCTTTATGATTAACCAGTTTGTGGTTGCTGAACTGTGCCATGCTGAATGGAATTTCCATTTTGGCGAGTCCGCTCGAGTTGCTCTTAGCTGGTGCGGGGCTATGATGATTGATTATGGCTGATATAAGCACACTCTCGAGCAATTGAGGCACTTGCGGGTATTAAGTTGGATCCCCCCTTGTTTCTTTGAGCCGTTTTGATCATGTGCTTATTTTAGTGGCTCTGTCCTTGGATGGTCATTTCTGATGAGTGATAACCAGGGCAGTTTCACCATTGTAAGAACAAATTGATCCGGTGATGGAGACACTAGGGAAAGGGTCATATGATCGAGCAAAGGCGAATCTGAGCCGGTGAGCCCATTCAAATGCAGTTCTGGTCTCAAGCACAATGTGCTATGTTGCCATTCTGTATTTGTATTTAGCACCTCCTTGGTTTGCAGGATTTTAAGAACACACTGAAGAAAAAAAAATGCAGGATTGCATTGTTAGGGCATCTCCACCGCAGACCCCCAAGGTTCCGTCCGCAAATGTCTGCGGACAGCCGGCCGGGCCTAGGCCATTCTTGCTAGGGCGATGATGATTGACCATGGCTGAAATAGTGTGCCTTTGAGCAATCGAGGCACCTGTGGGTATCAAGTTGGATCCTCCCTCTTGTCTCTAGAATCCTTTGATCCTGTGATACTGATTGCTCTGTCCTTGGACGGTCATTCTTCTTGAGTGATAACCAGGGCAGCTCCACAGTATAAACTGGTTGATCTGGTGATAGCAGATGATGTGGGTAGGTTATATGATCGAGCAAAGGCGAATCTGAGCCCACTATGCAATATAAGCTCCAATGTTTATATTTGTCTTGTGTAAAGATTTCTTCTCTTATACCTTCATTGCATAAGTTATGCTTGATCTTTTATCGTTCGCTGTTGCTCCTTAATTTAATCTGGTTAAGAGTAAGTTTCACTTTGTTATATTAGGGAGACTTCTATTTTTCCGCAAGTTACCAGTTGCAGCTATTTGTTCTTACAATGCTTCAAATAATAATGCAACTGGATTTTTTTGGAGAGAATGCTGGACTGTTCATGTAAAGAGTGACCGAGGCGGCACGTCACATGTTACTGTCTGTATCCATAAGCAATTTTTCAACTGCTGTGATTTAGTTGCTGGGCTAATCTGGGCCATTGAGCGGACATTCCCTTTTGTTTTCTTTACTTTGTTCAGAAGCTTTCCCCAATTCTGTCTATCACCACTGCATTTTTTGGATCATGCACCAGACTAAATGTCGGTGAACTTCGAAGGATGTGTGTTTTGTTAGCTTCTTAACTTGTTTCCTTGCTAAGTAAACCTTCGGGGTTATTCAGTTTTGTTGCCCTCTTTGTAGATATAGTTTTGGTCTTTTACATTGCTTTGTCATGCACTCTTCCTGGCAAGCTTATAACAGTGATGACTTTGTCCATTTAGTCATAGCAACTATTTGAATTATCAAAATTCGCTACCATTTGGTTACCACCAGATGTTTGTCTTGACAAAACATGGTCCAGGAAGGCATTTTGTCTGCTATGTTTTTTGAAATAGAATTCTGATTCGGGGCAGTGATGATTGACCATTGCTGATATAAGCATGCTCGAGCAATCGAGTAAGCTGTGGTATAAGTTGAATCCTCCCTTGTCTCTTGGAGCCGTTTCAACCACGACAAGAATTATGGGACGGAGGGAGTATATATTTTTTTGTGGCTGTCCTTGGAAGGTCATTTTGATGAGTGATAACCAGGGCAGCTCCACAGTATAAACGGGCTGATCTGGTTATAAGAGATGAGGGGGGGGGGGGGGGGGGGGGTAGGTTATATGATCGAGCAAAGGCGAATCTGAGCCCCCTCAAATGCAATTCTAGTGCTCCTTCAGCATAATATGCTACGTTCTTTCTCTTTTTTTATCTGTATTTGAAGGTGTCGCTTATTTTTATAGCTGTCCTGTGTATATATTTCTTCCCTCGTACCTTTATTGTGAAGATGTTCTTGCTCTTTTTTGTTTCGTTCTTACATCTATTCTGCACTATACGTCAAGTATCAGCCAAAATAAAATTTGGTCTTTGATGCTACATATTCAGTTAATTTTGTTCCCACTGTACAGCTTAAATGGATTGTCATGGCCCCCCAGCACACTATACTTTGTGGTTGCACACATGCATGGCAAAATACTCCAAATCTGATGTGGTCTAATGATGCTCTATCATGTATTTTAAAAGCATGCCTTGGGGCAAGCTTCTATATCACCACCCTTCTCCACAGAAGCATGTTCAAGTCATAAGCTTGGTGATGCTGTAATTCATATGGTCAATCAGATAATCAGTGCAACATGCTCATCATATGTTTGGATGCAACTGAGAGTGCAGATGCACATTAGATGCTGTGAATAAAAGGTTGTGTGCTTGGCCAGTAATTTTAATATGTGAGGCCTCCATTGGCTATGTATAATATAATGTTCTTTTGCCATGTATGTGTTCAGTGTTGGTTAACAAAATGCTAATGTTAAGTGAAATTCTTTAATATCAAACGAATTCTTTGTACAGATTTTTTTTAGTTCTATTGGATTTCCCATAATAGTTTGTATACCGGTCTACCATTGTGTCTCTTCATGAATGTGGTACTGCTGAGCAAGCCTGAGAAGCCTTTGTAATAGTTTGTGTATTTCCTTTCAACTGCGATAATGTGTGCATTTTCATCTTGATTCTAAAGTACATCTTTCCTTTCTACTTGAAGTTAGATGGAGGTCACTAGGCATCAGGAGGATTGCATAGCCCAATATCCTCCCTTGTTACATAATTTTGCAAGCTATTGGTGACCACGAATAATTATGGGTGCTGTATGCTAAACAATGCTCTCTGTTTAATGCAAAGTATATTGTTTGTAGGCACTATTTGGTTTTGCTTGACATTCGTTTTGGTGGTTTGCATTTAAGTTAAAATGCAGGCAGTGGTTGTTCTTTATTGTTTGGTCATTTGATTTTGCTCTTCTTTTAGTTGTACTTGTTCTTTATTGTTTTGGATTTTGTTGCTTTCAGGAGATAGCTTCTTCTCGGTTGCTTCTTCAGTCTTGTAATCCATGATCATTTTGCTGCTCTCAGTAGATAGCATATTCTTTATTCTTTGGTCATTCGAAGGATGTTTGTTTTGTTAGCTTCTTAACTTCCTTTTCCTTGCTAAGCAAGCCTTTCGGGTAATTCTGTGTTGTTGCTGCCTTCTTTTTACATATAGTTTTGCATCGCTTTGCTTTGCACTCTTCCTGGCATGCTTATAACAGAGACCTTTGTCCATTAGACATAGTAACTATTTGAATAATCAAAATTTGCTACCATTTGGTCACCACCAGAAGTTTTTTAGTTGACAAAACATGGTCCAGGAAGGTATTTTGTCTGCTATGTTTTTTGAAATAGGATTCTGATTTGGGGCAATGATGATTGACCAATGCTGATATAAGCATGCTCTCGAGCAATCGAGTAAGCTGTGCATATTCAGCTGGATCCTCCTTCGTCTCTTGGAGCCGTTTCAACCATGACAAGAATTATGGAACGGAGGGAGTACTAAGAGCAACTCTAGCAGATTTGCTATATTTTTGGTGGCTCTGTCCTTGGAAGGTCATCTTGACGAGTGATAACCAGGGCAGCTCCACACTATAAACGGGTTGATCTGGTGATAAGAGATGATGGGGGTAGGTTACATGATCGAGCAAAGGCGAATCTGAGCCCCCCTCAAATGCAATTCTAGTGCTCTTTCGGCATAATGTGCTACACTGTTTCTCTTTTTTTATCTGTGTTTGGAAGGTGTCGCTTATTTATGCAACTGTGTTTATAGCTGTCCTGTGTACATATTTCTTCCCTCTCATACCTTTATTGCGTAAGTTGTTCTTGCCCTTTTTTTTTCCGTTCTTGCATCTGTCTGCACTATAGTACATCAAGTATCAGCCAAGAAAAATTTGTACTTTGATGCTACACATTCAGTTTTCAACTTAAATGGATTCCTGTGGCCCCCAGCACACTATATTTTGTGGTTGCACACACGCACAGCAAAATACTCCAAAACTGCTGTGGTCTTATAATGCTCTATCATGTACTATTTTAATAAGCATGCCTGAGCGCCAGCCCTTCTCCACAGAAGCAAGTTCAAGTCATAAGCCAGTGTTGGTGGTGCTGTAATTCGTATGGTCAATCAGATAATCAGGGCAACATGCTTGTCGCATACCTTTTGGATACAATTGAGAGTGCATATGCACATTAAATGCTGTGAATCAAAGCTTGTGTGCCTGGTCAGTAATTTTGATATGTGAGCCCTTGATTGGCTTATGTATAATATGTTGTTCTCTCGCCATGTATGTGTTGGGTGTTGGTTAACAAGATGATGATGTTCAGTAAAAAATTTCTATATCAAACAAATTTGTTTTACAGAGTTTTTTAGTTCTATTGAATTTCCCATGAGAGTTTGTATACCGGTCTACCATTTTGACTCTTCATGAATGTGGTCTTGCTGAGCAAGCCTGAGAAGCCCTTGTACTAATAGTTTGTATTTGAGCAGTTTCTTCCTTTCAACTGCGATGATGTGTGCAATTTCATCTTGATTCTAAAGTAGAGTTTCCTTTCTACTAGTAGGCATCAGGAGGATTACATAGCCCAATATCCTCGCTTGCCACATAATTTTGCAAGCTATTGGTGACCACAAATTATTACGGGTTCTGTATGCCAAACAATGTGCTCTGTTTAATGCAATTTTTTTTATTATATTGCTATTGCACAAGATTTCTGGTTCCTCCTAATTTTGAGGCACTATTTGGTTATGCTTGACAGTAATTTTGGCGCTTTAGATTTCAGCTAGAATGCACGCAGGATATGTTGTTTGCTCATTTGATCTTTTTCTTCTCTCCTACGTCTACTTGTTCTTTATTTGTTTCTGATCATTTTGCTGCTCTCAAGAGATGCCTACCATATTCTCGCCTGGTTCATCAGTGACCTCATCCATTTGGTTTGGTGCCAAAAGAGGAAGGGTCTCCCAACCAAGTTTCATGTTGATCTTATTGGCTCTAGCTGTGATCTTGTAGATATAGCTGCCTGTGGAACATATTTTTGCGTCTCCTAAGTTGGGTTCTAGAGTGGTTGCACTCTGTTATACCAAGGTAGACTTGCTGGCTTGTTTTTAAATGGTTGTCATACCAGCATTGTTTTCTCCCAGCAAATTGCCAGCTGCAGCAGTTTGTTCTTACATGCGACAGAGAACGAGTACGGTGCATGTTTGCTGTCTGTAGCCATAAGCAATTTTTTGACTGCTGTGAATGATTGAGTTGCTGGGTTTAGCTGAGCCAGTGTGGTGATATTTTGACTGCCGTTACTGTTGCCTCGAGTGCCCGTTTGGGTGTTCGACGCCTACGGTCTGTTCCAAGTGCTGCGGTTTTGTCGTGTTACCCCGTGACAGGTTTCTTCAATGTTAATAGGCATCATTCAGCATGTTCTTGTTTTCTCAAACCGTTTTGTCTCAATCTCTTGGACCTGGTTTGAAAATTATACACTTTTGGTTGTACGTGTGCAGGGCTGCATGTAGGCTGGCTGCGGTGGCTGGGAGTGTGTACGTTCTCGCACACCCGCGCCTTCTTAAATCCCACACCACATGGGCAGTGACTCCGGCGAGCTGCAGGGAGTGACGGGCAGAAATGGCGGCCTCCTCCCTCCTCGCCGCCATCCTGGCGCTGCAGCTGCTTCTCCTCCTCGTGGCATTCACGCCCGCACCAGCAGCAGCAGCGAGCCCCTCCAAGCGCCCCATCCATCAGCCTCCCTCTTTCCCCGCAGGAATCTCTACCCTGCGGCGGCGGGCTGCAAGCTCGAGCGGCAGGCTCGCCACGGAGGCGGTGAAGCCGTTCACGGCGCACTACTTCCCCCAGGAGCTGGACCACTTCACCTTCACGCCCAACTCCTCTCGCGTCTTCTCCCAGAAGTACCTCCTCAACGACACCTTCTGGCGGAAACCCACCGGGCCGCTGTTCGTGTACATGGGCGGCGAGGCTGACATCGAGTGGTTGGCCACCACCACCGGCTTCATGTTCGACATCGCGCCAGAGTTCGGGGCTCTCATCGTCTTCATCGAGGTACTCTTCTTTGCCACATCCTCCGCCATGGCTGATACTTTCAGCTAATCATCATATCATCGGTTGCCACGCCTTAGTCCAAATTTTGGTTGTTGTGCTGCACACCATTTTATTTGTAATTAAGCATATTAATAATATAATTATTAAAAGGTGAATGCCTAAACGGACTAACGAATGCATCTATATAGACTGAATAATCTGTTACCTTGATTATACATTAGAATCTAATTTTAATGATCAAAATAAAAAATAATATAATAATAATAATAATATATGTGCATCACAGCCACTCGTGATGGAGCGGCGCTCCGGGTCGGGTGCAGTTCGATTGAAACAAAGAGAGCAATCCTGATGGCATCACTGCCGATGTCAGCACTCAGGCAATTAACCAAGTTGCTTTATTTCACGTGTGCTAGCTAGGTTGACTGGAATTTCATTGCCACAACACTTGATGGATTTCACCGTACAAGAATATGACTAGATCGATTGAGACACATACAATTATTTTCTGTTAGTTGGATCAAGAGCAAAAATTCCTGCAAAAGAAAAATCAATAGCAAATGTATCAACTAAATATTTTCCATCCGTACTCCACATAGTTCATAGATGTAAATAATTCTATATAAAGAGTAAATATATATAAAAACACATTTCAAAATGTTAATATATTCTGAACAATAATTTCGCGTGTACATCCGGACATTCTATGTTCGCACACAAAATTTCGCAAATATATATAAATTTTTTGTGGCATGTATAAAAGGATAAAAAAATGTCTCATGAATAGTTGTAATGAAGCACCGAAAATTGTCTTTTTTACACAAGCCACAAAAAATGTCCTTTTTCATCGAAACTTTGTGCGTGAACATGTAATGTCCGGATGTACATGCGGGATTTTTTCTCGAATTTTTTGAACTTTTTTAAAATGTGTATTTAGACAATGGGTGCAATACACCTATGAATCAAAGTGAATTTCCGCTACATACGGATGTATATAGACATATTTAGAGTGTAGATTTGCTCATTTTACTTCTTATGTAGTTCATATTGAAATCTCTGAAGGGACTTATATTTAGGAACGAAGGGAGTAGGACATTAACTAGCCCAATTCAGGCTTTGATAACATATAAGATAATAACATGCGGATTATGTTATAGAAATCAAACTAATATGATTGGATTTGTAATATATATCTCTTTTCTTCACTTATCATTTGATTATTTTTATCTTAACTACAAATGAAATATTGATTATATAGTTTAAAATTAAAAAAAATGTGTGCCTTGCATTTGTTACGGAGGGACTATGCAATAAGTTATTTTGGTCATCATAGAAACATGAGACATACTTACACGACATGGTCGATGAGAGAGAGAGAGAGAAAGAGAGAGAGAGAGAGAGAGAGAGAGAGAGAGAGATAGTCGTGTTAAATAGTAGAATTTGGTGCAACCAACGTTGGCACAATCAGCAAAAGCTAAGTTATGACTCATATACCATGGATACAATTAGATCAACTCTAGCAGATTTGTGGAAAACGGCCTTTGCGGGCTGGCTTGGACGGCCGCAGATGCAGACTCCCCAAACAGACCCGTATAAAAGGATATTCGCGGAATATACTTTTTTACGGTCTGCTCGGGCACCGCCGCGTCGACCCGCAAACAGAAAACGCCTAATTCTCAAATTTGACATAGATGCCCACACATAAGTTCAAATTCAAACATAGCACAGTTTACCCGCCCCGACCCGCACTTTAGCGGTTATTTTGCGGATCGGGGCGGGATGCAGGGTCTGCTAGAGTTGCTCTTAGAAAGGCAAGGTAATGTTCATGTCTACAAGGTATGCAAGAGTTGGTAGCTAGAAAGATAAATACAGATAATGTTTTCACGATTATAGTTAAATATGAACACATTACATTAGTAGGCATGCAACAAAGGAAATTAGAGTAAGGCACGCATGTGTGGAAGCATGTCGATGCATGTCATATCCCTAATTGAACCTAACTGCAATACCACTAACGATGAGAAAGGGAAGAAAAAAGGCCCAACGATATTATGTTTCGATTATTTCTTATTTAAAGCTCCTCTTCAAGATAAAGAAGCATCATAATGTGGTGTTAATTTTTGGTGTCTAATTTCTCAAGGTCAATGAACCAGATTGAGAAGAAATAAACAAACATGCTATTACCAAAATTTAACAACGGGCGACAAATCTACCCACGCAAATGCATGGGTCATTCCGCTAGTTGGCACTTAAGCTTCGTTAACGGTACTAAATACTATCAATATTCACTTGTTCAAATTGCAACTTGTTTGAAATTTGTGTGTCGGAGTGCAGCATCGGTTCTACGGGGAGTCAAAGCCGTTCGGCAATGACTCGTACAAGTCAGTTGACATGTTGGGCTACCTGACGTCCACACAGGCGCTCGCCGACTTTGCCATCCTCATCACGAGCCTTAAGCAGAACATGTCCATTGTTGATGCCCCCGTCGTCGTCTTCGGCGGCTCTTATGGCGGCAGTAAGTCTATCACTAACGTGTTTCCTTATATTATATCCGTTCATGCATTAGTCTGAATCTCCTTAAGTTTATTATTATTTTTAGGAGGGCGCTTGCCGCCTCTCGGCTCGTTTTGTTTTTAGGAATCACCGGGGTTGGGGTGGGGAGGGGGGAAGATCCCACATGTATATATATATATATATATATATATATATATATATATATATATATATACAGGGCAAGAATTACAGGGTCAGGATGATGCGTGAAGAGAGGTAGTCTCACCAAGACAATGCGACAACATTACCAACCGGCTCCTTAAACCGCTGAGATCAAATGTTTGAAGTCCAAAAGATGTTTATAATGGTAACTACACACCAAGGAGATCATGTTTATAATGCGACAACAGGATTTCTGCCCAGATGTCATTATCTAGGTGAGCATAAGGGAGCACCAAAGATCCTACACCACATGTTAGGGGTGATGCCGAGGTGACTCCAAATCCGCATGGAGCTCAGAGAGTTGATGAGGATGTGGTGGGCGTCCTACAAATGTGCATTGAGGGTAGCAACCGCTGGAGATGTTTGTGGAATAGATTTCCTCTGGTATCCAGACATCCACAACAAAGAGTAGCTAGCCGAAGACCTTGATCTTGTTGGGGTCGCAGAAGAGCCATATGAGATCAGTGTGATCGTATCCCTATACTCATGATTGAGAAGGTTGTAGACAACACCGGTGGGAGAAGTCATTGGAGTAACAAAGACAAAACGGGCAATTCGAAGCAACATTGGCAAGACCATTTCGTAGATTCGCATGCAATCCATCTTGCATGGTCTCATGGAGTAGGATGTTGGTTTTTTCCGGTCGACGGTGGCGGCGGCCGCGGGCGTTGTTTCCTTCATGAAGGCTCTGTTGTGGTGTTCCCTTTCCTTCACGTTGCTCTGGGTGAAAACTCGATCTTCGGGGTCGGGCGGTGGCGACAATCCGATGTCATGCCCTTCTTGAAGGCACCGCCTTGGAGTCCATCCTCCGTCAGTGTCCTGCTTCACTTCTTTTCGGTGGCTAGTTCTCGAGAGGTCCTCGTTGGCTACAAGTGGTTTTTTTGGCTCATCTGTAGTGCTTGGTGGTTGATTGGGTAGTGTGGCGGTGCGTCGGCACCCTTGTATCTTGCCTTGGTTGAGTGTGGTGTGTGTGTTGGTGGCTTGTTGTATCCGGATGTGTATCTCTGGTTGTTGCTTTATATATAAAGTGGGTGTGGAGGCTGGGAATGTGGTGTGGAGGCTGGGAATGTGGTGGCTAGGGGTTGCTGTAAGCCAAACAGAAGTGGTGAAGTTGTTTCTCAAACAAAAGAGAGTTGTTGCAGTTGTGGTAGCTTTATTTTTTTGTGAAGAAGGGTCCCTATATATTATAAACTTCACCAGTAGTACAAAGCACTCCCTACATAGTAAAAATGACATTGAGGTCCTTGGACCACTACCGCCAGCAGAACAAGCCGTCCACGCGCTGCTGTCGCTCTTCCTCTACCGGTGTCGGCCTGACCTTGTCGATGACAGTTGGGAAGTCTTCGTGCATGTGTCCTAAGTACCAGCATCCTGGACCTGCAGTCGTTGTCGTTGAACCCATGAATCGGTCCGAAGCGCTTGACACCATATGTCGTTGTAAAGAATGTGAGGCGAGAAACCTAACCTCGCCACTCCAAGGAGATGGCATGACAGGAACAATGTCGAATCTGCCCTGATGTCTAGGTTAGATAGGAAGAATGGTCGAGACGTGACCGATGGAGCCAGGGTGCTGGGATTGGTAGTTTTGTGGAGATCAAGATGAGCTAATATACACTAATGTATTACAAAATAAACTAATGATGTCTTATGGCCTGTGGCTTTGGCTGTTGGTTCTAGTGTTGGCTTCATGGTTCAGGTTAAAGTATCCCCATGTCGCCATCGGAGCCCTGGCGTCCTCTGCACCCATCCTGCACTTCGACGACATCACCCCGTGGTCAAGCTTCCATGATACCGTCTCACAGGACTTCAAGGTAATTTTCTATATCTAAATAACTAGCTGTCACTAACTATTTTAAAAAACATGCAGCTATGCTATTGCTACCTCATTATCCTAATAAGTTCTAGAAATTAATTGCATGCATGTGTCCTTCGCACCAAGTTTTCTTCCCCACATTTATGCGGGGTTTTTCTTCTTCTGAATTCCCTACTCGTAAGTGAGTGCACATATGATGCGATCAAGATATACAATATTATAATTAAAATACTCATATTGATACAATAAAATCACATGGAAATATATTGCAACCAATTCCTGCGGCAACGCGCGGGGTGTCATCTAGTATAATTAATTACCACTCCATAGTAACAAGAAAAAGAAATAAGTTGGCCTAATTATTAGTCTTGAGAACGCACGGCAGGTCGACATGAACATCTTCTGCAAACTGATCGATGGTGTCAGCTCTGGAAATTATTAGTACTGCTACTGATTGCACTTGTTGTCACTTGTCGTCCGGTAGCATGTCTCTCTTCCTCTCATCCTCTGGTGTTATCAATACTATCATAATGGTTTTCAGTTTTGGATTATGAATTGGTAAATGGTGATGGCGGCTAGCCCTTGCACTTTCCATGGGCATTCAGCTTAAATTTATTTGATCGAATGTTACCTTCCAGCCAATGATGTAGATGTCTAGTTCTAGGTGAGGTCTTGCTTATGAGTTCATCATGGCTATTCAGTTGTTGACTAGCTTGATTGCGATGCTCAACCGCATCAAGGGGCTATTTTTTCGAACCATGACTGCACGTGAACTAAATAAATAGCACCGAAGGACTATCAATAGGCGGTTGGGAGTAAGGTCCTCATTTGGCCAAAGATACGCAAATTGATGCATTTTGTTCAATGTTCATTACTGATGATGATGACGCATCTGTTGCTAATAACGTAGAGACAGGATATAACATGGAAATGGAATGATGAGTAACTTGCTAGTGACATCTTTGCCTGACTGGTGCTTGATTAGTCCTTCTCCCAAGATGAAGTTTCCATGAAAACCTAGGTGTTTAATCAGCTGATCGTCACATCCAACTAGTTTTGCAGTCCGAGAGCCTGAATTGCTTCAGTGTCATCAAGGCAGTCTGGGATGTGCTAGATAACAGGGGATCCAATGACACAGGGCTCTTGGAGCTCAGCAAAACCTTCAGGGCCTGCAAGTAAGCTTTGCCTAACACAATTACTCAATCTTTTCATGAAGGGAGAAAATGATTTTTTTCTCTCCTTTACTCATAACTGTATAGGACACCGGCCGCATGGTATAAAACTTTGATATATGGAGAAAAACAAGAGATTAAGACTGCAAGTATTCTTTTCTATCCGTAAAGTGTAAGCAAAGTAAACAAATAGTCAAACCTTGTAGCAGGAAATACATGAAAAAAAGAACTTGCAGCCCCAAAGAAGGTACATTAAGTTCAATGATAAATCGATGGACATGTAAATCTAATCTTGCCAAGCTAACTGGAGTGTGAACTAATGAAGGATTTCATACTTTGAGCGAATTGACAACAATGACACGGTTCATGGCGTTGCTTTATCCTTGAATCTTAGGACCGTGCAGTTCATTTATCCGCTGAGCAGCTGGCTACAGACAGCGTTCATCCACACAGCCATGATGGACTATCCAACCCCAGCAAATTTCTTGATGAATCTGCCTGCTTACCCAGTCAAGGAGGTTAGCCACTTGTAACCTAATTTACAACTATTATTCTCGCCTGCATTACATCAAATGAATGAGAGTAACATGAGTTTCAGAGTTACCAAACTGAGTCATGCAAAAAGAGGACCTGTTCTTTTTACTCCTCTGCGTTGCATGTAATTCTCCTGACATTTCTGCAGATGTGCAAGATCATTGATTCTTTTCCTGCGGGAGCTGACGTCATCGACAAGGCTTTCGCTGCGGCGAGCGTGTACTACAATTACACAGGCGACCAGAAATGCTTCCAGGTGGAGGGTGGCGATGACCCTCATGGCTTCAAAGGATGGGGCTGGCAGGTACAAGCCTGACTCACATACATGTGTATGTGGTGTACTGAACTACTGATAACACATGAAGACTGAGAAGTATCATATATGTGTCTTACGAAACAAACTCTTGTGCAGGCCTGCACAGAGATGGTCATGCCAATGACGGTGTCGAACGAGAGCATGTTCCGACCATCCAGCTTCAGTTACGAGAAGATGTCCGAGAACTGCCTCGCGGGCTACGGAGTTCGTCCGAGGATGCACTGGATCACTTCTGAATATGGTGGCCATGTAAGTTTTTATTCAGATTTTCATGTTTACATACGACCGTCAGCAGCAGCATTTCTTTGGGTGGCATGTGCTCACCTAGTACTGCATTGCACAACCCACTACAGAAAATTGACAAGGTTCTCAAGAGGTTTGGGAGCAACATCATCTTCTCCAACGGGATGCGAGACCCATGGAGTGGAGGCGGGTAGGAGTAAAAGATTTCTCACCATCTGATCTATTCATGTTGATAGTTTCAACCATTTAGGTAGCAATTTTACCATAGTAAACAATAGTAATAGTCTTCCTTCCGAACTGCTACCAGGGTACTCAAGAACATATCATCCAGCATCATTGCTCTTGTCACGGAGAAAGGTAAACTTGAAGTTGTAGAAAATATGTAAGGTCAAAGTATTCTGAACTTACGAGTGGCTACTTGTGGTGATGTTCAGGGGCCCATCATTTGGACTTGAGATCTGCAACCAAGGATGATCCAGACTGGGTTGTAGAACAAAGGAGACAGGAAGTTGAGATCATACATGGATGGATAGATCAGTATAACAAGGACACTGCACAGGGGTAGCAGTAAGAAGGCGGCATTGATTTTCAGAGTCAAGGAAAATAAATATGGCTTGGTGGCTTTATTAATCTAAAGTCGGGCAATCGTTTTTTATCTAAATAAATAAATTAATATGGCTACATACAAAATGTAAGGATTTTCCTTTCTTCTACAGGGCGATAAGCACAAAAAAAGAGATAATGCATTAGTGCAACTTCAAATTCAATTATACACCAGAAATTCTTGAACTTAAGCAGTCATATATACGTGAATCATGAATGCAGAGGTTCTCCTTTTCTTAACTGTTGCAGTGAACATTGAATTTAGGAACAGACTTGTATTTGACCCTGCTGAAAATTTAAGAAAAAGGGTTTCCCCCCCTTTATATTAGGGGAGCACTAGGCATCAGACTACTGATGCCTCGCTTTCTATCAGACCAGTCCACAGCCATCCGATCAGATGCATCCTGGTAGTCAGATCAGATCAGCTAGTCTATTCCCGCGCGTGATTTCTGGATTGAGGCCCGATAGCAGTTCCTTGTTTTGCCGCGATGGGCATGGTCGTAGCTAGTTTCCACCAATTACTGTTACTAACTCTTCCTACAATTGTGCTTCCGGAAATCATTCGTTAACCATATATAAAAGGAGATAACGTGCATCTTCATGCCATGAAACAATGTATATATTTTCCACGGCGAATGTGAAGCACTAACCATGTACTACGTCGATACAAAATACGCAAGCTGTTGGGACATATTCCCTTTGCGTCGGCACAGCAGGGACTATTGTGTTGCTGCCAAGTTGCGCATGATGCCAATGTCGTCGAAGCGGATGAGCGGGGTATGTCGACTAAGCATAACGTCGTCTTACAAATGTGGCATATTTTCCTCAAATAAATGATGTAAAAAGGCTGCGATGCTTCCGACATTGTAATGTGGCATATTCTCATGTAGTATGTCATGCTAGCAAATTACCTATGTTTCTGACATTATTGCTACATGCTTCTTATTTGTAGAATATTATAATTTGTTTCATGCCACTATATATTGCCACTGCCACAGCTATGCTTCGAACAATACTAATTGTTGCATGCTCCCTGTATTACACTGATGTTTGTTTCCCAAACAACATACACATCAATTAGTAATTTTGTATGCTTCCATTTTTTCCGCTACTTCCTTTGTACATAGCTGGTTAGAGTTTCAGATTCGTAGTATGTTGCAGCATCAACCAATCATATTTTCAACCGATGCTACAGGATTCATGTCTCCACAATAATCACTTCTTTCCGCAAAAGAACCGACCGTCGATGCGTCAAGCATGCCCAGGGGCGTGTTGGAGGACATTGTCGTGGACAGGGCGCGTTTGCTCGTCTGGTCAAGAAACATATCCAAGAAGCAAAGAATCATGGTTCACCAATCTTTGAAGCAAAGTGTTAGTACAATAAACACATGCACGAGACACACCATGGAGGCATGTATGATCGTATTGAGCAGATGCTGAAAATGACAAGAAAACTCGCATCATGCCATACAAGACCTTGATACAGAATTAGCAACGTGGGGTGAAGGTGGCGCCTCGCTCAGGGCATCACATGTTGTCATCTGGCCAAACTTACCTGGCCTGCCATGCGAGCAACACACAAGCCATAAGACGTTACCACACAAGGATGGACCAGATTGGTGGAGGAGGGAAGAGGGTGCTGGTTCTCCGTCGAGCATGGAGTCGCCGCTTGGAAGCAGGCACCGCGCTCGGGTAATGGCGGCATGGCCACCTGATGACGGGAGGGTGCACCACGGCACATGTCGCACCGGCGCGGTGTGTCTCACGGGCAGAGGGGGAGGCTGGTTCATGACGGAGAGGTGAGGGTGGTGAGCGGATTGACGAGATCGGCGGCACGGGCGCGTCGGATGCGTTTATAGCAGGTCATATTAATGCGGGATGGATTATAGCAGAGGATGTGGCTAGAAAATCGGAAGGGGCTGTTTTCAAAACACGTCGTTGCGGAAGCATTCTGGACCGTGAGATTTAAATCAAATCGACGGCATGCGACTAGTCTGACGAATGACTTTTACCAGAAGTCTGCTAATAAGTGTTTTCCTTTATATTATAAAGCAACGAACCAAGCATCCAACACATCAGTATAAAGTACGAACAAGTCATAAAGTCATGCTGGGGGCACAGCAGGACAAACCCCAAACGAAGCTAAAAAAAGTTAATCCGGCTCGGGAGGTCCCTGCTGAAAATTTTAATGCATGGTTTTGACATATGCGATGTCTATGACGCGTGGGGTCTGAGTCCACATGTTATACACATGGGTCATATTTCACAAAAATAAATAAAATAGACATGGGCCATGTTATTAATTTGCAGGGGCATTGCATTAAAAATAAGAACACCCAAACTGGCTATAACTGACATAACATAGCATAACACGGTTTATTCTTGTATACACCACTGTTTATGATCCCAGAAAATAAGACGGATTTTATTAAAAGCTAAAGCTATGTCGATGGAAGCCCCGAAACCTGCTTCTAATTAACTCGACCACTGAAATTTGCAGAATTTCACATATACAATATGCAAGATCAGCAGTTTGTGAACACACATGCAGAAACATCTCTCGCAAAATACATGAAAGCATCATCTCGAGTGAAATCCTGCATCGCGAAGAGGATTGATTTAGATACACCTGACCAGCTCAGCAGATTTATATGCAAAGTCTGAAAAGTCTAGAGATAGTGTCAAATCATCATAAAGAAGCACATGATTTTTTTCACCTGAATATGATCTCGTTTAAAAAAAAGGGTTCATCCGGAGAGAAGGGAAACCAAATGGAAAACCTAAACAGGTCGACCCTATTTATGAGAAAGACATACCAAAAACCACATGAGCAACAAGGCCTTGTCAACCACACGGCACACGACCATAGTCTTAGCCAATACACACTTCCGGATCTGGAGCCGCCGCTCCGACTTGTCCTGCTCGCACACAAGCTGCAACGTCGCGCAACTCGGTCACCACATAGCCCTTTGTTACTCGCTCCGATCCATAATAAGTGTCTTAGTTTTGAACTAAGGTTGAACTAACCTTAATTCGAAATTGTGACACTAATTATGGATGGGAGGGAGTAGTAGTTATCTTCCAACCACACAATTTTACTTTGAGACGTCTTATAATGATATTAGTGGAGCAATGTCATATTATGACAATAAGATTAATACAATAACAATCGGCCCCGCCGCCGTCATCCTAGGGCCCGGCATGGCTTCACCGGCCGTCCCCCCGACGACAGCGACGCGGGGGCGGGCGGGAGGTGATGGCCGGGCCGGCGGCGGCTAGGGTTTTCCCCGAGTCGCCCACTCGGGGGTTGGGCCTCTACCTCTTCATGAAGGTTCTTATATCCCAGGAACTCCGTGTAATGTTGTTGATTGATTAATAAAACCGACATTTCTCTAAAAAAAACTTAGTGTTGTACGACCATCTTGTCTCGTCCGTGTTCTTAAACCCCACAGAACACTTCATGAGGCAGCAGTGGGGAATTTTCCGCAATGGACAAAAGCCTGACGGAGCAATGCCGCGTGGAGGTGGAAGGCCTACGGGTCGTCAACTTCTTTTCTCGGTATTTGATCTTGCTCCCTGCCCCTTTTTTTCATGGAAAAAGGAAATATCAATTTCTCCATTCATTGAACCCTAGTTCGTTCTTCGCTTTGCATCGAATTAAACCACATGCTCCACCGCTTGTGCGGGCCCCCGTCAATTCCTTTGAGTTTCATTCTTGCGAACGTACTCCCCAGGCGGGATACTTAACGCGTTAGCGCAAAGAATGAACCCCACACGACACGAGCACTGACATGAGCAACCTGCAGTGAGAGCTCTAGCGACGGGCAAAAATGGCGGCCTCCTCCTCTTCTTCACAGCGTTCGCGCCCACACCACTGGCAGCAGCAGCGACCTCCTCCAAGCTTCCCAGCCAGCCTCCTCCTTTCCCTGCTTGGCTCGCTCCTCTGCAGCAGCACCGGGCGGCAAGCTCGAGCGGCAGGTACACCACCGCCGCCACGGCCTCCGCGAAGCCGTTCACGGCGCACTACTTCCCGCAGGAGCTGGATCACTTCACCTTCACGCCCAACTCCTCCCGCGTCTTTTCCCAGAAGTACCTCCTCAACGACACCTTCTGGCGGAAACCCACCGCCGGCGCCGGCGGCGTCGGCCCTCTGTTCGTGTACACGGGCAACGAGGGCGACATCGAGTGGTTCGCCACCAACACCGGCTTCATGTTCGACATCGCGCCCGAGTTCGGCGCCCTCCTCGTCTTCATCGAGGTACTCTTTTGGCCACATCCTCTGCCATGGCTGATGTCGTCGGTGACCGCACGCGCCCTGGTCCAAAATTTGGTTGTCCTATTGATTCTCTCGAGACAAGACACCATTTTTGCTGTTGTTTAAGCTTCCATAGTAATCACTTGTTTAAACTTTTTTCTTGTCATGCTAATTAGCATCCATAGTAATTACACTTTATTTTCCTTTTCCTTCTCACAATGAAAAAATACGCAAGCTTTATGTATTCGTGAAAAAAGAGAAAATACTAATTAGTACTAACTGTAATCACTTGTTCAACTAGTATAATAGTACTAACTTGTTTGAAATTTGTGTGCAGCATCGGTACTACGGGGAGTCGAAGCCGTTCGGAAACGACTCGTACACGTCGGCAGACACGGTGGGCTACCTGACGTCCACGCAGGCGCTCGCCGACTTCGCCATCCTCATCACCAGCCTCAAGCAGAACCTCTCTGCCGTCGACGCCCCCGTCGTTGTCTTTGGCGGCTGCTACGGCGGCAGTATGTCCATCACCGACGCGTCTCCCCATATCGCCAATTAAATCCATGTGTGCGACAATCTTTTTTGAGAGAAAATTAGGATGAGCTAATCTACAATAATAATGTAGTCAGTATGGATGCATCTTCCAAAAATAAAGTACAGTAAATGATTTTATGCCTGTTGTTTCTAGTGCTGGCTTCATGGTTCAGGCTCAAGTATCCCCATGTCGCCATGGGAGCACTGGCATCCTCTGCTCCGATACTGCAGTTCGACGACATCACCCCGTGGTCTAGCTTCAACGACGCCATCTCGCAGGACTTCAAGGTAATAATGGGAATTAATCAATACTACTGCATAACATCAAAGTATCACCGGTCAAATTATTGGTCATGACAACGCATGGCAGATCAGCATGCTCTGCTCTGGATACTGAATTTCACTTGTGGTCACGGTGTTGGCCCTGAATTACTATTAGTACTGAATTTCATTTGCTGTCGTGTTATCAGTACCTAGCGGCACCTTAGTGGTTTTCAGTTATGAATTATGAATTGGTGATGGTGTTTTTCTTCAAAAGCATGAGCGTAACAGATGTTTTTTTTCTCCGAAAAGGAGGATTACCCCCGGCCTCTGCATCGAGCGATGCACACTGCCATTGATGTGTTTGATTAGAATCTTTCAAGAAATAATACATGGAATTTAAGTGCGTGACTGAAATGGCTAATGATGTGGATGTCTAGGTGAGGACTTACCTTAATGAGTTCAACACGGCTAATGATTCAGTTTTTGATTAGTTTGATTGCGACGTGCAACCTCGCCAAAACGCTATCAATAGGCGGTTATGAATAAGGTCCTCACTTGTCCAAAGATATGCAAATTGATGTATATTTTGTTCATCATTGATGCCTGATGACACAGCTTTTACTAATACGGTAGAGACAAGATATAAAAAAGGAAGGGAATGACGAGTCACTTGCTAGTGACATCTTTGTCTGATTGATGCTTGATTAGTAGCTGTACCAAGTCATGTTTCCAAAAAAAAAAAGTGTTTAATCAGCTGATCAATTATAAGTTTGTAACATCCAACTAATTTTGCAGTCTGAGAGCCTGAATTGCTTCAGTGTCATCAAGGCGGTCTGGGATCTGCTAGAGGACAAGGGATCCAATGACACAGGGCTCTTGGAGCTCAGCAAAACCTTTAGGGCCTGCAAGTAAGCTTTGCCCAGCACAATTACAGAATTACTCAATCTTATCATGCAGGGAGAAAATGATTTTTTTTCTTTACTCATAACTGTAGAGGACGCCGTCTCCATGGTATAAAATTTACTAGTGTAGGGCGAAAAACAAAAGATTATGACTGCAAGTATTCTTTTCTTTGTGTGAAGTGCAAGTAAATCAAACAAATAGTAAAACCTTGTAGCCAAGAAATACGCGAGAAAATAACTTGCAGCCCCAAAGATGCACATTAAATGCAATTGGTAGATTGATGGACATGCAAAACTCATCTTGTCAACGAAGCATATCATACTTTGATCAAATCGACAGTGATGACTCGGGTTCGTGACATTGCTCTATCTCTTGTATTTTAGGACGGTGCATTCCGTTTATCCGCTGGCATTATGGCTAAGGGCAGCATTCACCACCACAGCCATGGTGGACTATCCAACTCCAGCCAATTTCATGATGAATCTGCCTGCTTACCCTGTGAAGGAGGTTAGGCACTTGTAACCTAATTTACAACCCTTACTCTCGCCTGCATTACTACATCAAATGTATCATGAATGAGGAGAGAAACATGAGTTTCTACCAAAACTGAGTCTGAGGACCTGTTTTTATTCTTTTCTGCTGAGCATGTAATTATCCTGACATTTCTGCAGATGTGCAAGATCATTGATTCTTTTCCCGCGGAAGCAGACGTCATCGGCAAAGCTTTCGCTGCGGCGAGCCTATACTACAATTACACAGGCGACCAGAAATGCTTCGAGGTGGAGGGTGGCGATGACCCTCATGGCCTCCATGGCTGGGGCTGGCAGGTACAAGCCTGACTCACATACATGTGAATGTGGTGTAGTGATAACAAATGAAGCCTGAGAAGATCATATATGTGTTTTCTGAAACAAACTCTTTTGCAGGCCTGCACAGAGATGGTCATGCCGATGACGGTGTCGAACGAGAGCATGTTCCCACCGTCCAGCTTCAGTGACGAGAAGAGGTCGGAGGGCTGCCACCTGGTCTACGGAGTTCGTCCAAGGATGCACTGGATCACTACTGAATATGGTGGCCATGTAAGTGTTTGTTTCAGATTCTCAGTGTTTACATATCAGTAGCAGCATCTCTTTAGATGGCATGTGCTCATCTGGTACTGCATTGTACAACCCACTGCAGAAAATTGACAAGGTTCTCAAGAGGTTTGGGAGTAACATCATCTTCTCCAACGGGATGCGAGACCCATGGAGTAGATTTCACCATATGAATCATGCATGATGATAATTTCGACCATTCAGGTAACAATTTTACCACAGTAAAAAAATACTAATAGTATTCCTGTCAAACTGCTATCATCAGGGTGCTCAAGAACATATCATCCAGCATCATTGCTCTTGTCACAGAGAAAGGTAAACATGATTGCAGCAAATATGCAACGTCAAAAGGATTCTGAAACTTACTTAAACATGACTACTTCTTTTGTGGTGGTGATGTTCAGGGGCCCATCATTTGGACCTCAGATCAGCAACCAAGGATGATCCAGACTGGCTTGTAGAACAAAGGAGACAGGAAGTTGGGATCATACATGGATGGATAGATCAGTATAACAAGGACATTGCGCAGATGTAGCAGTAAGAAGGCGCCATTGATTTTCACAGTCAAGGAAAATTAATGTAGCTACATGGAAAATGTAAGGACTTTGCTATGTTCTACAGGGCGATAAGTACAAAAACTGAAGATAGTGCATTAGTGCAACTTCAAATTAAACAAGACACCAGAAATTTTTGAACTTAAGCAGTCATAAACGGATCATGAATGCAGAGGTTCTCTTTTTCTACTTCTAGAACTGTTGGCGCTGAACATTGAATTTATGACCCCAGAAACTTCTTATCGATGAAACAAAAGTTCACTGAAACATATCAACATGGATCTTGGTCAAAAGATCTCGGGGCGAGGATTCCAACGATGAAAACGGTTCAGAATTTGGATGCACGATTTAAAAAATAAAATGTTTTGAATAAACGAATCTAAAAAAACTCCCATATTACGACAAATGACGCATCTGCACTGCGTCGCTTTGTTGCAATTAGAAGGTGGGAGTGATCTTTACAAAGAGTACTTCTTAATTAGTGATTTTGCTCTTTTACTTCTTTTTAATATCTTTCACGCTTGGGCTGAGCCCACCTGCTGGCCGAATGTACACATAAATGGGCACATGCCATGCAAAGCCCTGGGAGGTGTCCTTTCCCGCCCAGGCCTTGATCCGAAACCCTATTCAACGCCTTATACGCCGGTTATAAGTGATTACGTAATCCGGCGAACCCCGCCATCACCCTTGGGCTTGGCCCATGTAACTCTTTTTTTTTCCAGGTTGGCAACGTTTGTCTCGCGTGTAGTTCCTGTTCGACCAGTCTAGATAGTTTTTTTTCTCAACGGGGTTTCCTGGTTTTTTCAAGGATGGGCTTTGTAAGGGTTTTCTTATTTCTTTTCCTTTGTCATTTTTAATTCTTTTTCAAAATTCATGATTTTTTTTAAAATCGTGAACATTTCTTAAATTTGCGGACTTTTTTTTCAAATTCATAAAAATGAAAATTTTGAGCTTTCCCAATTTTGTTCATCATTTTTTCCCTTTCTATTTTTTTCAAATGCGTGAACTTTTTTCAATTTCAAGAACTTTTCTACAACTCCAGAACTCTTTTCAATTTTCCTGAACAAATTTTGCAAACTGTTTTTCAATTTTTTGTGAACATTTTTCAAATGCATAAACATTTATCAAATTAGGAACTTTTCAAAACCTGGGATTCTTTTTGAAATCCGTTAATTTTATTTGAATCCATTTACATCTTTCAAATGCATGACCATTTCCAAGTCCGCGAACTTTTTTCCACTTTTGCAAAAAAAAAGTAAAATCAAAATTCATGATTTTTTCAAATCCATGAACTTTTTACATTTTTTTTTAAAAATCTTGCTTTTTCATATATGTGAACTCTATTGAAATTTAAGAACTATTTTGAAACCCATGATTTTTTTAAAATTAGTTTTTTAATTAAATAAATTAAAAGTCACCGGTCAAACGTTTCGCCTGCACCCAATCAACCACCTTGCAATCGATGAAAGGTCCACTTGTCAACCCACCAGGCATAACTAACTGGGGCAGCCCAATAGGTGCGCGCGGGCGCCAGTTGGCCTCTTAAGAAGCATTTTTGTCCTGGCATCTAACATCTGACATGACACATTGTTGTAGTAGAGTGGATGAAAGTGTCACGAAAGACGTAAAACATAGACACAATGTCAAACAGAAAGGAGAACATTTTTAGGTCCAAGTAGAGAAAGGTAGTTTTACACTTTATTTTTAAAACACGTCCCATTTATTAATTGTTTAGAAAAGTATTACAACCACTTCTTACAGCATATGCCAGGCAGGGCGGACAACTATTAAGAAGAATACCATCAGACCTATTATCAAAATGAAACTGGCTTGGCAATTTTACCTTAGACATATTAAAGCTATTGAAAAACTAAATGGTGCTATGAGCTTCCTTCTTCATATCAATAAGAGGGGACCTGTCAAGATTTTCATTTGCACGGAAAGAGGCCATAAAAGCACAATCAATTTCCAAAATACTTGGCATGTGAAGCGTATACCGATGTAAAGACCGGTGAGGCATGCCCAAAGCTTAGCTTCATCCACAATGGTGCACAACCCAATAAAATTCCACGAAGATATGACAACATCGCCAGAAGCTCGTTTCAGTTAGTGTCAAGTAGGCAATTCTCTCTACAAAGTCCCGGAAAAAAATCTCTTTACAATGTAAGCCCATGGGTGGTAGAAGATTTATGTACGGTAGCATTGTGGACAACCATGTGTTTTCTTGCAATGGATGATCTTTGGTTAGAACTCTATTACTTGCTTAAGCATTGAATCCAATACAACTTCTGGACTGTTTTTTTTTGAATGGGGAGAACCCCACCTGTATACTGATCTCAATTAAAAAAACATTGAACCAGTTTATGTGAAAAACTTGATAAAACACCATGATTGGATTTATGTGAGAAGCTGGATCAAAAATCTTGACAACTTATGGGGCAATATGTTTTGCCAAAGCAAGAACACAACTTCAGGACGTCCGGGAATTTGCTTCGCTGCCCTTTGTTTAATATTTTGTTTGCCTTTTGCTAGTTATCTAGCCGCACTATTCTGTAAACTTGTAAACCTTGATACCCGTAAGGGCCTTATTCTAAGGCCGTGCAATAGCCTCTTATATATCCTTAAAAAGTACTATTGGCAGTCTAAGGGTTGACTCTTGCAACGAACACAATATGGTCTGTGGTGGACTGGTGGTCCCTATCTTTATCCTTGGCGTGTGTTCTTCATAGTTTTATGAGTAGATAAGGTGCATCAATAAATGGAAGCAAAGAAGTTGTCACTCAAGTCAGAGCAAGTGTAATAAGGTACAGTCAGCAGGCTATAGATTAATAGCCGGCTACAACATGGACTCCAAGAAACATTATGAAAGTGTAAGATGGGCCATGCATTAATAAACTAGTACTACTTAGCAACTAACTACTATATATGATAACTACTATTAGGTTGACTATATGTGATATGGCAACTACATATAGCCGGTTGTTGGCTATACTATTCCCTCCGTGTAGGTGCATAAGGCTGGTTGTAATGGGAAGTATCATATACTAGTATCATGCATATGATACTAGCGTATGATACTACCTCCTTAATGCATAGTATCATATATTAGTATCATGTAGTACTTTATTTATTGTCATGCATGACACATAGCAGCATATCATTTATTATGATACGGTATCATGATATGATACTCAACTCTCTCTTTCTTCATTTAATTCTATGACACCTCATCAAAATTGCCTAGTTGGCATGCATGATACAAGCTATGATACTCCCATTACGACCAGCCTAAGTCATCTTAGGTTGTGCACCATGACTAAGGAGGAGGGAAAAACGAGATGACTTAATGTTTATTTGCTAATTAATAGCACTGCATGCAATGAACTGACCACTGCATGTCGTGTTTGGTAGTCTCAAGTCATTAAAAGCATGTACGCCCCACATCTCTTATTGGTTGATTCCTTTATTTATGTCAAGAAACAAGAAACGAGATGAGAGTTAATGAACCATGCCTAAGTGTTTTGAAATTATTTGGTTTTCATAAGGTGACTTGTACACCTAGACGGAGGGAGTATTAACCATGCTCTCACTTGGACCACAATCACAATCCTTATGCCATGTGGCTCTGTGGTGCATTGTGCGTGCTGCAGGTGCAACCCAACATGTTTGTTCCTATCCTATTGTTGGCGCTACTACTGTTGCACATCATCAATCGGGATGGGCAGGCTCGTGGCAGTGGCACCACTACGATTGTGGTTGTTCGCGGTCTCTGGCCTCCGGGTATGCAGGTGTCCATGTGCATGTACCTCACTGGATTCCTATTATTTCTCGTATCTTGCAAAGTTGCAAGTGGATCAAACCTGCAGGGTCACACGCTTAAGGGATTACGACCAGTTGAGTTCTATAGGAGCTAGGAATATGAGAGAATATTATCAGACAAGTTTCGGAAATAAAAAAATAGTTTCGAGAGAAGCCAGAAGCGTTTTGGGGTTACCGGAAGGGTGTCAGGGAATACAGGGTAATAGCATATAGGTGGAATTTGTACCCAGAGACCTCATATAAATATAGGTGTAATTTGATATCGTATCACAACCTATGTTCACAGCCTAAAAAAGCGGGACCTGAATGGAAGAACTCAACAGAACTATCAACTGCTTACTGGTGAGCTTCTCCAGTCCGGTTTGCTTTTTTCAATGGCCGGGGTGATAATTGCTTACTACTTTGTGCATTTGGCATCAAAGTAGCTACTTGCTGGGCAATGGAGGGCATCGATGCGAAACGAAGGGAAAGTGAATTTGGCACCGAGCATACATAGTGGAGGGCCTTATAATACTTAGGATTTATTTTTCTACCTTGGTCGTTTGATTCGTTACATGTAGTACATTTTTCTAGAACGGAGGCGCTTTCCCGGCTTTAGTGAACTGAAACCCTTAAAACGTTTACAACAACTTAGTGATAAAATAAGCAGAAAGATTCGATACAGACCCTATAGGGCCAACGACTCAAGAGCCAAAAACAAACGACAAACTAGAAATCCATGACGAATCGTCGATCAGCAAGCATGATGAATCACCCTGTTGGCCGCCGATCTCTCTGATTTGTAGTATATTCCATAGAAAATCTAGCATCTTCTAACAAAAATATTCCTTCAGCACAAATCTGAAATGTTACAAAATATTTTGTTAATGTGCATTATGGTCATTTGTACAACTGTGATTTATGTGAGCTGGCATTTATCTTGTCCAGTCGTGAATCTTTGTTCAACAGTCTATGCTTTTTCTTTAGGGAAAACAGTCTATGGCTTGTCTTTTGAAGAAGCTTTTGTCATTCCGACCGGCGGTGGGCCTGCTCTATGGCTTTGATGAGCCTTTGACAGGCCGAATGATGGGCTCCCCTGGTAGCCCCATCAACCTGCATCGAGTGCAGATTCCACCTCTGCTGGATTCTGCTGGGGAAATGTAGATTCTTTTTCCCATTTTAACGTAGGAGCTGACTCATTGCTCGCCCGTGTAGTCTTGCCTAGGCTGGTTCAGTGCGGGTGTGCTCGTTCGTTGGGGACATGATGAGGTGCGAGTAGATTGCATGCATGGGGTGATGGGGATATACTGTTGCAAGTGTGCAACTTGGATCTTGGGATGAAATCATTTGCTGAAAGTCGAAAAAAGTGATGGAGAATTATGAAAGCTCATCATATCTCATGACTGCTCCTTGTGTATTGGTACCGGCGTAGATCGCGAGTAGAAAAATGTGAAGGACTATTATGGAAGCTCAGTCATAGCTCATACTCCGGTGCTCAGGCTCATCTACACTCGGTACGTTAAAAAAATACAAACAAATCTGAATTTTTTAGGCATCCAAGTTGCTCATGTACACATGGTGAGCGCACAATTTCAGATTGTTTAGACATCTGAGGAGCTCGTGGCAAAAAAAAAACCCGGTTCTATTGTTCTTTTTCAAAGTTTCTCGGACACCTAAAATTTGTTTTTTGGCACGAGCTCCTTAGATGTCGAAACACCACGAAATTTTTTGGCACGAGCTCCTTAGATGTCGAAACACCTCGAAACATCTTGGATGCCTAAAAATTTCATATATTTTTACTATCCTTTTGAATTTACTGTTCATGCATGGGTGTAGATGAGCATGCACTAGTAGAAAAAGGGTCAAATGTCAATCACATTAGTGCCGGTTTGATTTTGAGCCGACACTAATGTGTGCATTAGTGCCGGTTCCAACGGCTAGCCGGCCGCTCTCATTAGTACCGGTTCGGGGCTAACCTTTAGCACCGGTTCGTGCCACGGACCGGTACTAAAGTGAGTGGTGGCAGGATGTTGTCAGTCCGGGGCCCCTCCAGCACCTTTAGTACCGGTTCGTGGCACGAACCGGTGCTAAAGGTCGTCCTACATAAACCCTTCGTCCACCCGAGCTCGCTCTGTTCTTCCCCTTTCCCCTCTCCTCTCTGTTCTTCCCCTCTTCCTCTCGAGCTCATCACACATTTTGCCCAAAATTTGTCAAGATTTGAAGGCCCCCATCCATTCAAATGATCACAAAGGTTAGCAACTTTGTCCTTTCATCTCTCATTGCTAGATTAGCTCTTGCAATGCTTTTGTATAGTGATTAATTTATGAGTTTAGTAATTTGGGAGGAAATATATGTGCTAGTATTTGATTTATATGCAATTTGAGGTCAAAAATAACACTTAGTTTGCATATGTAGGTGTGGTTTACTTAGTGCCTTCTAAATCTCCGTCGTAACCACAGTCGATCGCCCGCACCGTTCCGTCGCCGGCACCACCTTGTGGTGAGCCTCTTGTTCATGAATGTTTTACATTACCAAATTGATGTTTGTGTGATTTGGATATATAGTTACTCGTATAATTATCTTAATCGTATGTTGTTTATTATACATAGTGCCATGGTTTTGATATCCGTCCCCGTCGGCCCTCGTCCTTGTTATGATTCGGATGTGGTATATTCTCTTTTAAAACTAGTTGTTGCATTTCGTGTTTATGACAAATTATGCCCATCAAATTGACATAGATATTTTTGTCTAGGAGGTTTGTGAACCGGAAATTCCAACCGACCCTATTGTTGAGAGGTTAAATTTAGTTGAAAGAGAAAACGAGTATTTGAAAGAAAAATTGAAAAGAATTGAGGGGGAGAAGATGGAATTGGAGTTGCATGTTGCCGATGTCGTCGATGATCACAAGACCAAGATGGAGAAAATGCGTTTGAAGATTAGAAAGATTAGAAAATATGCCATTGATAGTGAGGCTTGGTATCATTATGCTGTTGGACAATTGTTAACTTAGTTGCGATCTTGATCGCATTTGTTATTGCATTTAAATGCTTTAGTTAGAGAGTTATTTGTTTGTTGCATTTAAGTCTTGTATGAACTTTATGTATGAACTTGTATTAATTTGGTCTTTTCGGTGTTGTGTAATGAAGATGAGCCGACAATGGATGTACGATGACCGATGCTCTCCCGAGTTCATTAATGGCGTGCAAACTTTTCTGCTTGCGGCTGAGGCAAACAAGCGGGCGGATGGTTTTATGCCTTGTCCATGTTTAGTATGTAAGAATGATCACAATTACTCTACGTCAAGAACCATTCACGTCCACCTGTTTAAGTCCGGTTTCATGCCCCACAATAATGTTTGGACCAAGCACGGAGAAAGAGGGGTTATGATGGAAGACAATGAAGAAGAAGAGGACGACGACAGCTATCCTGGCCATGGGTTCCCTGAATACGATGATACAACAATGGGGGAAGAAGCTAAGCCGGCAATGCGGGAAGAAGCTGAAGAAGAGGCATCAGATGAGCCCGTTGATGATCTAGGTCGGGCCATTGCCGATGCAAAGAGAAACTGCGCAAGTGATTTGGAGAAGAAGAACTTGCAGCGCATGTTAGAGGATCACAAGAAATTGTTGCACCCGAATTGCGAAGCTGACAAGAAAAAGTTGGGCACCACACTGGAATTGCTGCAATGGAAGGCAGAGAATGGTGTATCTGACAAGGGATTTGGAAAGTTGCTGGTAATGATAAATAATATGCTTCCAAAGGACAACAAATTGCCCGAGAGTACGTACGAAGAAAAGAAGGTTGTCTGCCCTCTAGGGTTAGAGGTGCAGAAGATACATGCATGCCCTAATGCCTGCATCCTCTACCGCGGTGAGTATGAGGATTTGAACGCTTGCCCGGTATGCGGTGCATTGCGCTATAAGATCAGGCGCGATGACCCTGGTGATGTCAAGGGCGAGCGCCCCAGGAAGAAGATTCCTGCCAAGGTGATGTGGTATGCTCCTATAATACCACGGTTGAAACGTTTGTTCCAAAACAAAGAGCATGACAAGGCGATGCGATGGCACAGAGAAGACCGTAAGAAAGACGGAAAGTTGAGAGTACCCGCTGACGGGTCACAGTGGAGAAAAATTGAGAGAAAGTACGGGAAGGAGTTTGCAGATGACGCAAGGAACGTATGGTTTGATCTAAGCGCAGATGGCATCAATCCTTTTGGGGAGCAGAGCAGCAACCATAGCACCTGGCCTATGACTCTATGTTTGTATAACCTTCCTCCTTGGTTGTGCATGAAGCGGAAGTTCATTATGATGCCAGTGCTCATCCAAGGCCCTAAGCAACCCGGCAACGACATTGATGTGTACCTAAGGCCATTAGTTGAAGAACTCTTACAGATGTGGAATGGAACAGGTGTACGTGCGTGGGATGAGCACATGGGGGAAGAATTTGACCTAAAGGCCTTGCTGTTCGTGACCATCAATGATTGGCCTGATCTCAGTAACCTTTCAGGACAGACAAATAAGGGATACCGCGCATGCACACACTGTTTGGATGATACCGACAGTATATATTTGGACAATTGTAGGAAGAATGTGTACCTGGGACATCGTCGATTTCTTCCGAGTAGACATCCCGTAAGAAAGAAAGGCAAGCATTTCAAAGGTGAGGCGGATCACCGGACGAAGCCTCGCCACCGTACTGGTGCCGATGTACATGATATGGTCAAGGATTTGAAGGTAGCCTTTGGAAAGGGTCCTGGCAGACAACCTGTTCCGAATGATGCTAACGGACGCGCACCCATGTGGAAGAAGAAATCTATATTTTGGGACCTGCCCTATTGGAAAGACCTAGAGGTCCACTCCGCAATCGACGTGATGCACGTGACGAAGAATCTTTGCGTGACCCTGCTTGGCTTCTTGGGCGTGTATGGGAAGACAAAAGATACACCTGAGGCACGGGAGGACCAGCAACGTATGCATGGAGAAGACGGCATACATCAGGGTCATGCCAGCTACGCTCTTACCAAAGAAGAGAAGGAAATCTTCTTTGAATGCCTGCTCAGTATTAAGGTACCGTCTGGCTTCTCGTCGAATATAAAGGGAATAATAAACATGGCAGAGAAAAAGTTCCAGAACCTAAAGTCTCATGACTGCCACGTGATTATGATGCATCTGCTTCCGGTTGCATTGAGGGGGCTTCTACCGGATAACATTCGATTAGCCATTGTGAAGCTATGTGCATTCCTCAATGCAATCTCTCAGAAGGCAATCGATCCAGAAATCATACCAAGGTTAGAGAATGATTTGGTGCAATGTCTTGTCAGTTTCGAGTTGGTGTTCCCACCATCCTTCTTCAACATCATGACGCACGTCCTAGTTCACCTATGCGAAGAGATTAACGTTTTGGGTCCTGTATTTCTACACAATATGTTCCCCTTTGAGAGGTTCATGGGAGTCTTAAAGAAATATGTTCATAACCGTGCTAGGCCAGAAGGAAGCATCTCCAAGGGCCATGAAAATGAGGAGGTCATTGAGTTTTGTATTGACTTTATTCCTGACCTTAAGCTGATTGGTGTTCCTGAATCGCGGCATAAGGGCAGACTGGATGGAAAAGGCACGCTAGGAGGGAATCAAAAAATATGTATGGACGGACATTCTCTCACTGAAGCACACTACACAGTTCTACAGAATTCCGCCTTGGTGGCTCAGTATATGGACGAACACAAGAATTTTCTACGCTCCAAACACCCGGAGCGGTCTGATGACTGGATTACACGTGAACAAACCAGGAGTTTCGCTGGGTGGTTGCAGACACGTACCATGCATGACGCCTCTATTGAAGATGACCTGTACTCGCTGTCCCAGTTACCATCTTCGAATATAATGACTTTCAAAGGGTACGAGATAAATGGTAATACATTTTACACGATCGCCCAAGATAAGAAGAGCACCAACCAAAACAGTGGTGTCCGCTTTGATGCAACAACCAATACGGGAAAGGAAACATATTATGGTTACATAGAGGAGATATGGGAACTTGACTATGGACGTGGTTTGAAGGTCCCTTTGTTTCGGTGCAAATCACTACAGGAAACAGCTACTTTGCCGTCTGCCACGGCGGACGGCAAAGGCTCGAAAGGCGGACGGCAAAGACCTTTGCCGTCAGCCGCGGACGGCAAAAGGCTCCGGCAAAGAAGGCTACGGTAAACAGCTGCTTTGCCGTCTGCTTCCTGGCGGCGGACGGCAAAGGCTCTTTGCCGTCTGCGGCGGACGGCAAAGAGGGCGGACGGCAATAATTGCACTGTCAGTCCGTTAAGTGGCTAACGGCAGACCTTTGCCGTCCGCCGCAGACGGCAAAATTTCTCTGGTCTTTGCCGTCCGCCTTATGATGTCATCTACACGTCACTAGATGGCAGGTTCTTTGCTGTCTGCCACTGATGGCAAAGTGCAGGTTCTTTGCCGTTTGCCACGGACGGCAAAGTCTTTGCCGTCTGCCACTGTAGGCAAACTGACCAAATGGGTCAGCTCCCAGGAAGCACAGTTGGCTGCCACGTGGCTTCTTTGCCGTCCGCGGCAGACGGCAAAGAACTCTTTGCCGTCGGTGGCAGACGGCAAAGAGCCTGCATATTGTCTGTTTTTTCTGTTTTTTATTAAATCCCACAATTTGCACAGAAAATATATAAGTTTCATATCACATATCCAGCACATATCCAGCACATATCCAGCACATAAGTTTCATATCACATATCACATCAGTTTCATCCATACACATTGTTCATACATAAGCAAGTTCCATCCATACACATTGTTCCATCCATATATATATTACAATGCAATGTTTCATGAAGATAGCAAGTTCCATCATAGCAAGCTAGATACAATGCAAAGTTTCATCAAAGGAAAAGCAAGCACTCCATCATAGCAAGCTAGCTTCCATGAAGTGAATGAAATCTGCAAAATGGTAAATAAGAAAGTTAGAAATAGGTGACTAGAACAAGAAGAAGACTAGAACAAGAAGTATATGTCATTTATGAGCTAACTTAGGTGAAATGGATCATATATGAGCTAACTAAGTTGAAATGGGTTGTTTATGAGCTAACTTAGTTGAAATGGATCATTTATGAGCTAACTTAGTTGAAATGGGTCGTTTATGAGCTAACTAAGGTGAAGGGCATCGTTTTTGAGCTAAGTAAGGTGAAATGGGTCATTTTGGAGCTAACCTAGGTGAAATGGGTCATTTTGGAGCTAACCTAGGTGAAATGGGCCATTTTAAAGCTAACGTAGGTAAAATGGATCATTTAGGAGCTAATGTAGGTAAAATGGGTCATTTTTGAGCTAACTTGGATGAACTGCATCATTTATAAGCTAACCTAGGTAAAATGGGTCATTTTGGAGGAAAATAAGCTAACTCTAGGTCATTATGGTAAGCATATTGGAGGAAATAAAGCTAAGTCTAGGTCTTTATGCATTTGTTAAGCAAAACACTAGAGAAACTTACCGTGATCAGGGAGGTGTAGGAGCGGGGTGGCTAGTGCCGCTACCTGGAGAAGGATTGTGCAATGCGTTTCTGGAGTTAAGCTGCACCAAAGATCATTTCCAATGTCTCGTTAGTATTACGACACTCAAATGTTAAGACTACCAAGTAATGTCCATTCAAACTAAACTCACCGTGCTCCCAGGAGCAATCACTGGCATCGGCGGAGCGGGCTGACCGGACTTCTCGCACACAGACTGCACATTTGGTTTTCAGAACAGAGTCATACTAGTTAGTAATGAGACTCAAATGTTAAGACTAGCAAGTAATCTGCAGAAGAAACTTACCACAAGGAGCTCGTACATGGCCCTTGACTGCATGTCATTCCGTGCCCTCTCCTCCTCCATCATCTTTCTCGTCCTCTCCTCCATCTCCCGCTGCCTCTCCGCCGCCTCCGCCAGAAGTTTCTCCGTTCTATCTCTCTCAGTCTGTATAGCAGCCTGCAACACCACTCACATGACCATTTGTAATCATTGATGGAAGCGCACACAATGTAATGGAGAAAGATAACTGAGTACGTATCACTAACCTTGATGGCGAGTTGCACTGGCCATTCACGAGGCCTTATCTCAGGAGCGGAGCTCGACTGGCGCGCCTTGATCTCCGGGAGAGTGCTAGGACAACGGATAAGTCCATCTCCAATGGCTATGGAGCCATGGGACCTCCCGCCACCAGATATCATCACCAGCTCTGGATCAATGGGACCCTGGCTCGGGTTAAAGTCCTCCCCTTTCCTCGCCTTCCCCTCATCTCTATATCTCACGAGCTTGTTGTGGGAGGAGATGTTGGTGAAGTTGTTTGCATCATCGAGGTCAGACTGAGAGAAAGCCTTGACTTTCTTGAAAGAGCCAGTGTGGGCCATGGCATATAGGTCGTACACCTCTGGCACCTTATCCGCCTTATTGTAGCGTGCCTGAAAGAGAGAAACAATGAAAATTAGTAATTAAAGGGCTCAAGCTAGCATGATGAATGAATTGCATGAATCATGAAGCAAACCACATACCCAGTTGCGCCCGAACTGATATAAGTTGGAGCTGCCTTGATGGTGTGGCACACCTTCCATTTGGGCACGTTTGTCCTTGGCCTGGTTGTGGAGGGCTAGCCATTCTTGTGAGCACCACTCATCGACCAACACCTCCCAACAATCCATCCGATCCGCACACCATCTCGGAGGCGCCTAAGTTAGCAAATAGAAACTTGAGCGCTACGGCTAAGAATTACTAAATGAAGGAACTTAAGTAGAAGGCCTTAAGAATTACCTTCATGTACTGCTCCTTACTCAGGAACTTATCGCGGCACGCCGGCTTGGTCTTCTTGATACCACGCAAGGCGTAGTAGTCTCGAACAGCCTGCACCCGAGCCTCGTGCCGTAAGTTCTGGAGTAGGCGCTTGCAGACGTTCTGGATAACATTTGCGCTGTCCTCCTCGTATCCCTCCTCACACCTGTAGAATGTCTGCAATCAAATGAGACAATATTGATTAGTACAATTAATAACTAGCTAGTTGAAGATTTTGAAATGTGTAAAGGAGAAATTACCCAGAACGTCCTGATCACCATGTCTGCCCTCGTGTCGCACACGACACCGTCGATAATGACATCCGGCGGGGCCGGGGCAGCCACGTAGTGCTCCCAGCTCAACCCAAGCTCTGGAAGCCGACCCTCACCAGGCAACGTGACAAACCCCGGGAAGTTTTGCCGGCAAAGAACTCCAAGGACGGAGTTGGGCCGGCGGACACTATGATGGTGGTCCCAACCCCTGCAGCATGACAAGGCCAACGCATTAGTTATTTGAAGAAACGTGAATGCAGAAGGTACAAAAATATTAAATGCACTTACGTACCTCTCCCCATCAGGGAAGATCAACCACCTCTGCTCGCGGGTCGCCGGCACGGACGGGAGCCGTGTAGCACCACGCTGGTAGACGGTGCCACCCTCCTCCTCAAGATCAGTCGGCTCCCCGCCATCATCAGCATGGCCACTCGGCTCCTCGGGCTGATCCGGCCAGGTACCCCATCCGGACGTGTGCTCCTCCGGGGTCTCGTGGGCCGGCCGAAGGCCAGTCGACCCGAGGCTCGTGGGCCCAAGACCCGTGGACCGGAGGCTCGTGGACCGGAGTCCGTGTAGCCTCCTCCTCGGACGAGTCCACCCTAGCAGTCACGTGCTCGGGTGAAACAGCTGGGGGTGGCGGCGAGGAAGGCGCCGTAGCAGTCACCCTACCTCCTCTCCCGCGACCACGTGCCCCACCTCCTCTCTTCCTACCTCGTCCCCTGCTGGGCACCGCGGTCGACGAAGAAGGGCCCGGCGGTGTGGACATACTGTCCAGCAACGCTCGGCGGAGAGGTACGTCTGGAATCGAAGACCTCAGACCACGCGCCGACGAAGAAGGGGCCTTGGCGCGCTCCCGACCAGCGCCCACCATCTTTCAACACCTGCCATGACAAACAGTAAACGAAATTAGTACAACATAAAAAAAAGACCGACATGAATAATAATATGTGTATCACTTAAGTGTATCATCATCAAGTACAACATTAAAAAATTTAATACCTGACACTACTAATAATCTCGATCAGTATCATCAATAAATGCATAATCATCATCATCACTATAATCAATGACGGGCTCATAGGGTTCAGTGGCATCAACATGTGCAAGGCCACCTTGACGTAATCGGTCAAGCAATGACAGGTCATCCGCAGCAGTAACCTCTTCTTGTTCCGGCTCTTCTTGTTCCTCCTCTGGGGTGATGTCGGATTCACTGTCGCTGTCTACTTCAATGTTTTGGGGTGAAGTATAGCGGTTCTTGAAACGCTTTTTGGAAAGACGTGTCTCTTGGAAGAATTCTCCTTCATATGTGTCTGGGTTAATGTGAGGTTCATAATCCTCTTCCTTTGGGGGAGATAGTCTAGCACGTGGCGGCACTTCATAAACGACATCCCAACCTTTCAGATTTGGATTAGTTTGGCAGGCCCACGGTAGATAGAATACTTGGGTCGCCTGTTGAGCCGTAATATAGACATCAGGAACATCTAAATGGGTGCTTTGGTTGATTTCAACTAGCCCTATATGTTCATGAGTCCTTCTAGTCTCCTTCGGCTGAAACCAATAACATTTGAAGACTACGACATTCGGTGGGTTTTCACCATAGAATAGAAGTTCATAAATTGCTTCAACTCTCCCATAATACTCGGTACCTCCTTCGCCGATAGCAGATACACAACAATTTGTAGACTTTCGGTCGGCCATAGATAGCTCTTTGCCATAGGTACGAAAGCGATACCCGTTGATGTCGTATTTGTCAAATGAACGGACCTTATAGTCAAAACCATTAGCGACTTGTCTCAATTCGGCGTCCATAGACTCTGAATTAGCCTACAAGTTTAATATGAAAGGATTGTTGCATTACGCACAAATTAGCGAATGAAACCGGGATAGCCGCCTACAAATTAGCCTACAAGTCTAATAGAAATTACCGTTTGTTTGAACCAAGAGATGAAACCGGGATAGCCGCCTCCTTGCTTTGCGAGAAGCTCATACTCTTCGACAGAATCCTTTTGGATCACCGCTCCATACGAGAATAAGGCGACGTATCGACTGTATGAAATATCCAGGAATAAGAGCAGTTCAAAGGAAATAGAAGTTGCGAAACTATGTACCGAGAACTTACTCGATGTACGGCCGCACTTCTATCAGGTTGTTGAAGATATACAACGAAATGGTCCGCCATTGTTCGTTATCCAAAGATACTGGATTTGAAACACTGGCTGGTGCGAGATTCCCTTTGAATAGGCTGAGGTTGGATCCACCCTTTTTAGGGTCGTCAGCATTGTACCGAGGCTTCGGATTATGCAAATGACGATTTTTGGCTTCGTAGTGTGCTGTCACGAAGTTTGCCGCCTCCTCAGTGATGAATGCCTCAGCCATCGATGCTTCAATTCTACGTTTATTTTTACATTTTTGTCGAAGCGTCTTCTGCATCCTCTCAGTTGGGTAGCACCAACGATTTTGCACGGGCCCCCCCAATCTTGCCTCGGTCGGGAGATGCAAAATCAAATGTTGCATTGGATTAAAGAAGCCCGGTGGAAAGATCTTCTCTAACTTGCAGATCAACTCCGGCGCCAACTCTTCCATTTCTTCTAGCACGCCAGGCGATAGTTCTTTCGCACAAAGAACACGGAAGAAATAGCTGAGTTCTGCCAGTACTAGCCATTCATCCTCAGGGATGAAGCCACGCAACATCACCGGCATTACCCGCTCAATCCATATGTGCCAATCATGACTCTTGAGACCAAATATCTTCAATTTATCAAGACTGGCTCCCCTCTGTAGATTCGCTGCATACCCATCGGGGAACATCAACTGCATTTTCACCCACAAGATAATTTCCCTCATAGCTGGCCTTCCAAGATTGAACCATGCCTTTGGCTTCGTCCAGTTCTGCTTTCCTTTCGGTTCTTTCATGTTTTGTAACGGCCTATCACATAGCGCCTCCAGATCGACTCTAGCCTTAGTATTATCCTTTGACTTCCCATCTATGCCGAACAATGTACCAAAAAGTGCCTCGGCGATATTCTTCTCAGTGTGCATCACGTCGATGTTGTGTGGGCAAAGGAGGTCTTTGAAGTAAGGCAGATCCCATAAGCATGTTTTGTGAGTCCAGGCGTGCTTAGAATTATACCCCTTGAAGTACCCTGGACGCTCTGGATCTGGCTCGAGAGCGTTTAACTGATCCAGGGTCTGTTGGCCTGTCAATGCATGTGGTGCAGAGTTTTTGACAACTCTACCTCTGATGAAGTTCTTCTTGTCTTTCCTGAACTTATGGCGAGGATTCAGGAACTGTCTATGCATGTCGAAGCAAGAAAACTTGCGACCGGCCTGAAGCCAACGAAACTCAAGAGCTCCCTTGCATGTGGGGCACGGGAACCTTCCATGCACACACCAGCCAACGAATAGCGCATACGCCGGCAAGTCATGCGTCGAGTACATGTACCAGACACGCATTATGAAGTTCCGTTTGCTATAGGCATCGTATGTCTTGAACCCATTATCCCAGGCTTCTTGCAATTCGTCCTTAAGCGGTTGCATGTACACATTCATATTTTTCCCCGGATAGTTGGGCCCTGGAATTATCAACGTCAGGAAAATGTTCTTTCTTTGCATAATCTGTCCGGGGGGGAGATTGAGTGGAAAGACAAATACGGGCCAACAACTGTATTGGGCTGCCGTCATACCAAACACACTGAACCCATCCGTGCTGATGCCGACTCGAGGATGCCTCGGATCTGCCGCTTTGTCACCATGTAATTCATCAAACTTTTTCCACGCAACACCATCCGATGTGTGTACAATCATCAGATTCCCATCTGCATCTAGTTCGGTTCTTTTGCCCGTTTTGTGCCATGTCATCTGTCTGGCCGTCTCTTCGACCATGAAAAGACGTTGAAGTCTTGGTACGATTGGCATATACCGAAGAACACTAACGGGGATTTTGGTCTGTGTCTTCTCACCCATACCGTTGTCTACCACAACATACCTGGAAGACTTGCAAATGGGACAATAGTTCAAGTCCGCATAGTCAAGCCTAAACAAGACACATCCTTTCTCACAGGCATGTATCTTATCATAGGGCATCTTCAGTGCACGGAGGATTTTGTCCGACTGGTACAGGTTTGCAGGCATTACATGGCCTTTGGGTAGAAAGCGTCCAAATACTGTCATCATTGCATCGTAGCATTCTCTGCCCAAGTTGAACTGAGCCTTCAGAGCCATTACTTGTGAGATGGCATCCAACTGACAAAGCTCAGTGTGCTCATGGAGCGGACGTTTTGAAGACTCCAACATTTCATTGAAGGCCTTTGCAGATTCCTCCATCTCCTCGTCCGAATCCCGAGCATCATCAAAGTCTTGCACCATGTTTTCCATCCCGGTACCATGCTCGTCGGTGCGACGACGATCCACCTCAGCTCGGTCACGTTGGGCAGACTCACCATGAAATGTCCACACCGTATAATCGGGCGTAAAACCACTCTTCTGCAGGTGTTTGCCCATTTCAGCCTCTGTCCTCTTTTCCCAATTGCCGCACCGTAAACAGGGGCACCAGGTTTTCCTCTGGCCATTTGCAAATGCGGCTCGCACAAACCCCTTGGTTTTTGTGAACCATTCAGTGCTCCATTTGTTCTGACCAGTGTGACCGGTGTACATCCACGCACGATCACTCATCTTGACTTTCAGAGCTACTAGACACACAACAAATATATATATATATATATAATTCACCATGTATGTATTCATCAGTTGATCTACTTTGTCAATTTTATTACGTCCATGCAACCTACACTCTAATAGGTAATGATAGGTCCTAATCCCACCCGAGTATGTTTAGATTGGGTTCATTTTCCCATGCTATGCCCCGGATCCTACGCAAAATTTCGGCAGCACCTCCCCGCTGTTCTCCTGATACACGTCTCTGCAATAAACAGAGAGGATGTGTACCCGGAGAACAACAGGGGAGGCACTGACGAAATTTATGCGTCGGATCCGGAGCAAAGCATATGGGAAAACGAACCCAATCTAAACATACTCGGGCTGTCCATGGATAGCGTTGGACAATTCGAAAGAATCAAGGTTATAAATATGCAAATGCATGCATATTTATAACTATGACGCTTTCGAACGGGAGACACATATTGGTTACGCATACTGATGATTCAAGACACATATATATCTAGCTATCAAGTTTCATCGGAATAGATCAAATAATTAATGGGGGAGGAGGACATGTCATTTGTGCTCACCCACGAACGAAGGGGCAGAGCTCGTCAAACGCACGGCGAGGTCGTCGAACACCAAACCTCGCAGCGATGAAACAACTGCACATTTAAAACTACCCGATCAACACAATTATATATGATGTTTTTCATAACAAAATCGAAAGATATATGACCTAACTAATAATTCACAAATATATGACCCCGTCGGCTTCTGGAAGGCCAAAGAACACCTTTTCGGGAGGTGTCGGGGGTCGGGGTGTCGTGTCGGTCTCGGGGTGCCGTGTCGGGGTCGGGGTCTCGGGTCGGGGTGCCGGGTCGGGGTCGGGGTCGGGGTGTCGGGTCAGGCTCGGGGTCGGGGTGTCGGGGTCGGGGTCGGGGTCGGGGTCTCGGGGTCGGGGTGTCGGGGTGTCGTGTCGGGGTCGGGGTGTCGTGTCGGTGTCGGGGTGCCGTGTCGGGGTCGGGGTGCTGTTTCGGGGTCGGGGGGTCGGGTGTCGTGTCGGGGTCAGGGGTTAGGGGGTCGGGGTGTCGTGTCGGGGTCAGGGGGTTAGGGGGTCGGGTGTCGGGGTGGAGTCGGGGTCGGGTGTCGGGGTGTGGTGTCGGGGTTGGGGGGTCAGGGGGTCTTCTCATTCTTCTACTACTTCTACTTCTTCTCATTCTTCTACTTCTTCTCATCCCCCTCTTCTTCTTCTTCTTCTCTTCTTCTCTTCTCTCTTCTTCTTCTTTTCTCCTCCTCTCCTCTCCTCCTCCTCCTCCTCCTCTTCTTCTTCTTCTTCTTCTTCTTCTTCTTCTTCTTCTTCTCTTCTTCTTCTTCTTCTCTCTTCTTCTTCTTCTTCTTCTTCTTCTTCTCTTCTTCTTCTTCTTCTTCTCTTCTTCTTCTTCTTCTTCTTCTTCTCCTCCTCCTCCTCCTCCTCCTCCTCTTCTTCTTCTCTTCTTCTTCTTCTTCTTCTTCTTCTTCTCTTCTTCTTCTTCTTCTTCTTCCCCTTCTACTTAACCTAAACCTAAACTAAAAACCTAAACTAATTAAAACTAAACTATTTAAACTAATTAAACCTAAACTAATTAAACTAAATAACCTAAACTAATTAATTCTAAACTGAAAAAACTTAAACTAAAAAACCTTATCTAAACAGAAAAAAACAAAAAACAGAAAAAAATGGGAGGGGCTCACTGTGGGGGGCGGCGACGGGTCGGGGAGGGGCCGGCGACGGGGGGCCGGGGCGGGGCGGTGGAGGAGGCGGGGCGGCGGGGGCCCGGCCGGCGGGGGCCGGCGGGGGGCCGGGGCGGGGCGGTGGAGGAGGCGGGGCGGCGGGGGGGCGGGCGGCGGGGGGCCGGGGCGGGGCGGTGGAGGAGGCGGCGGGGGCGCGGGGCGGCGGGGGGCCGGGGCGGCGGGGGCCGGGGCGGCTGTGGCCGGGGCGGCGGTGGGGCGGGGCGGCGGGGGGCCGGGGCGGGGGGCGACGGGGCGGTGGGGCGGCGGGGCGACGGGGCGGCGGGGGCGACGGGGGCGGCGGGGCGGCGGCGGGGTGGGAGGAGAAGGGCGAGGGACGAAGTGAGTAACGGGCGGGGGGGGGGGTACCTGCCGTTAGGTAAGTGCCCTCTTTGCCGTCAGCCAGCCTTTGCCGTCCGCCTTTTTTGCCCTCTTTGCCGTCTGCTAGCGGACGACAGAGGTGGGCCGTTAAGATTTTTTCAAACGAGCGGGGGATGGGGGCCACCACACTCTTTGCCGTCTGCCAGCGGACGACAAAGATTCTTTGCCGTCTGCTGGCAGACGGCAAAGAGCTGGCAGATGGCAAAGAGCTTCTTTTGCCGTCAGCTTTTTCTTTGCCGTCTGCTTATGTGTAGCTGATGGCAAAGAGTTTCTTTGCCGTCAGCTAGCAGACGGCAAAGAGCTGGCAGATGGCAAATTAGCTGATTCCAGTAGTGAATGGGGTCAAATATGACACGAGGCGGGGGTAACGGTAAGATCCCGCAGTACTGGGAAATGGTCAACAGTGGATCTCAACAATCTTGCGTATTGCAGACGAACCATTCGTCCTAAGCTAATTGATGTGTGGCGACAGGTTTTCTATGTGAAGGATTATTGTTCTACCAAGCCGAGAAAAAGAAAGAAGATTAAGGAAGCGAATGAGGTAGCCACCTGACCCCATGCGATGGTGAAGCTTCTTCTCGCAGGCATTCTTCTTGTTTGTCGCTGACATCTTCTTACTCTTTTCCGAGTCTTGTGGGCCACAAATGCGGGCCAGTGATCTCTGATCTTCTCATACCGGCCGATGAATTCTGGTGTCTCTTCTTTGTCGACAAACCGTTTTCAGCTCATTCTTCCCACCTCCTGAATAGGTCTGCCATCTTCTTAAGAGCATGAGACTTGATTAATTGCTCTTTAACTGGCTTCTCCGGATCCTCCTCTGGCGGTAGGGTGAAATTTGCCTTCAGCTCAGTCCAAAGATCATCTTTCTGCATATCATTGACATAAGACACCTCAGGGTCTTCCTTCTTAGGCTTATACCATTGGTGGATGCTGATCGGGATCTTGTCCCTAACTAGAACCCCGCACTGAGCAGCAAATGCATCCTTTGTCCGGATGGGTTCAATCGGTTGGCCGTCGCGCGCGATTGCTGTGATCTCAAACCTTTCATCCGAGCGCAACTTTCTCTTCGGGCCTCGTCTCTTTACCGAAGTTGTGCTCGATCCGGAGGGCTAGAAAAAAGAAGAAAGACGAGTGTTAATTAATATGTGTACATACCAAAACAATGAATGCATCAATTAGCTAGTCAGCACAGGCTTAACTAATATATTTACCTGGCCGGACTCTGTTCGGTCACCGGAGCCGTCACCACGGGCTCCTTCTTGCACCATCATTGGGTCACCGGAGCCATCATAATCATGTCTTTCCTCCTCCACTCTTCGATCACCGTAGCCTGCTTCTTCACCCTGTTCTTCCAGACCATCATTGTCGTTAAGATACGACAAGATATCACCTCCGGCTAAGATTATGTCCCCCAACACCTCTTCTGCTTGCTCGTCTCGTCCGTGCTCCATTGTTTCTGCAAATATTACAACATGGCAATTATTACACAAACATGACATCAGGTGGATATATTAGTGTAAACGTAGACCTAGCTTATTCCGGGTTTGGGGTGGCCTCGGCAACGCTTCAAGGGTAGGGGCGCGACGGGAGGGGGTAGGAGACCGACATCGTTTTTTCTAGGGTTTGGGTGTCCTCGAGAGTTTTGGCCGAGCGAGAGGGCCGGGGGGTGCTCCCGTGGTATAAGTTATCACGGTCGAGAGGGGGTATAGATATCGACCGTCCATCATGTCGAAGTTATCTGGGAGGGAGTTATATATATCGACAACGACGACATACATACATGGGAAAATAATGTTATCGGGGAGGGGGTATATCGACCCCCCCACGTGTTGAAGTTATCGGGAGGGGGTTATATCGACAACGACGACATACGTACATGGGAAAATAATATTATCGGGGAGGGGGTATATCGGCCCCCCCTCGTGTTGAAGTTATCGGGAGAGGGGTATATCGACGACGACAGACCCGATAAAACATAAGAAAACGAAGAAGAAATAAAAAGAGGAGAAGAAGAAAGGAATAGAGGAGAAGATCGAAGAAAAAAAAGAAAAAAAGAGGAGAAGAAGAAAGGAATAGAGGAGAGAAGAAGAAAAAATAGAATTTTCCTCTTCTTATTTATTTCTCCTCTTCTTCCTCTCCTCTTCTTCTCCTTTCTTCCTCTTCTTATTTTCCTTTTTCCTCTCATTCATAAAAAAATGTTCAAATATAAAATTTCAAAAAAAAGTAAAGGTTTTGCCTAATGCATTGTTCATATGAATATACAAACATTTGCATATTCTACAATAATTAATATCACAAAAAAATCTATGAACAGAAAAAAATCCTAACTTTTCTAAAAATCTATCTTTTGCATATATACATGAACATATATATACACAGAGAACATATATACATACATACATACATATATACACAGAGAAAAAAACGGAAGGAAAGGGGCAGTGCCGGCCCTGACCAAGGCGACGGCGGCGCGTCGGGGCAGGGGCAGAGGCGACGTCGGCGTGGTCGGGGCAGGGGCAGAGGCGACGGCGGCGTGGTCGGGGCAGGGCGAGGCAGAGGCAACGGCGGCGTGGTCGGGGCAGCTGGGGCGACGACGACGTGGTCGGGGCAGGGGCGCGCGGCGTGGTCGGGGCGGGCCGCCGGCGGCGTGCTCGGGGAAGGGGCGGCTGCGCGTCGACGAGGCAGTAGAGAGCGGCGACGGCGTCGACGGGGCGAGCTCGGGCAGCCTGGCGGCGTCGTCGGAGCGGGGGAACTGATGCAGAGATGAATCTGAAAAACGCTAAGTGCTTTCTTATATACTGAGAGCATTGGTCCCGGTTCGTGGCACCAACCGGGACCAATGCCCCCTTTAGTCCCGGTTGGTGCCACCAACCGGGACCAATGGCCTCTTTTCAGCAGCCCAAAGGGCGGGAAGCGGCGGCCTTTGGTCCCGGTTGGTGGCACCAACCGGGACTAAAGGGGGGGCATTGGTACCGGTTGGTGCCACGAACCGGGACCAAAGGGTGGCATTGGTCCCGGTTCGTGCCACCAACCGGGACCAATGGCCTTGCACAGCGGCGTGGTGGTGGGAGTTTAGTCCCACCTCGCTAGCTGTGAGAGAGCCGCACCTGTTTATAAGGTGCAGTGCGCCTGAGCTGTCGAGCTCCTCTCTAAAGCAGGCTTACGGGCCTAACCTCTCTGTACATGCCTGTGGGCCTACTGGGCCTTCTGCGGGCCTGAATCCTGGCCCATGGATGGGTTTCTAGTCGTATTCAGGCCGTGGTGGCCCAGTAGGTGGCATAATTTTTATTTTTTGCCTTTTTTGTTTTCTTTTTTGCTTTATTTATTTTGTGTTGTTTCTGCTTACAACAAAAAACTTATTTATTTTATTTTATTTTGTTTCTAATTACTTATTTATTTTACTTTATGATAATTCTTTTTGCTATTAAAGTTTCTAACAAAAAAGTTCTTTATGAAAATTATTTTTGCTTTCAACGATTTTGAACAGAAAATACTTCGATAATTTTAGTTGCATCAATTTTATATAATTTTAGTTTCAATAATACTAGAGGTTGCTTATAATGTTTTGAACAGAAAATACTTTGATAATTTTAGTTTCATAAATTTTATTTATGTTATTAAAGTTTATTTTATTTTGTTTCTACTTATATATTTTATTAAAGTTTATATTATTTTGTTTCTAATTAGTTATTTATTTTATTTGTTATTTTTCATGCATTTACTGATTATTTTGAACTATAAGACCCTAAAATTGAAAAGCATTTCAAATGAACTCTGAAAAGGTTGAAAGTTGGCATGGTATCATCATTTCATCCACATAGCATGTGCAAGAAAGTTGAGAGGGTTACGGCAAAAACTGGATGTGTACAAAACGGACAATCTCTTTCGAAGTATCAGGATTTCATACGGAAACTCGTCTGTTACAAAGGGATTTCATTTTTTAAAACTTATTTGAACTCCTGACTTTTTATGTGTTCAAAATGCACCATTCAAAGCCACATCATCAATTTTCAACCCTTTCTGACTTCATTTGTTATTTTTCAGGCATTTACTAATTATTTTGAGCTATAAGACCCTAAAATTGAAAAGCATTTCAAATGAACTCTGAAAAGGTTGAAAGTTGGCATGTTATCATCATTTCATCCACATAGCATGTGCAAGAAAGTTGAGAGGGTTACGGCAAAAACTAGATGCACTTCGTGTACAAAACGGACAATGGTATCAGACTCGTCTGTTATAAAGTTGGCATGGTATCATCATAATAGTTGCGGGAGAAAGTCTTCACTTTTTCTTCGCTTGTGTCATTTGCTTATTGCGCCGTAACCATGGATAATCTTCATCGTTTATCAGGATGCTTGGGTCAGCCTTGACTTTGAAGGGAGGAATTTCATGAAACTTTTCATAATCTTCAGACATGTCTGTCTTGCCCTCCACTCCCACAATGTCCCTTTTTCCTGAAAGAACTATGTGGCGCTTTGGCTCATCGTATGATGTATTCGCTTCCTTATCTTTTCTTTTTCTTGGTTTGGTAGACATGTCCTTCACATAGATAACCTATGCCACATCATTGGCTAGGACGAACGGTTCGTTAGTTTACCCAAGATTGTTCAGATCCACTGTTGTCATTCCATACTGTGGGTCTACCTGTACCCCGCCTCCTGACAGATTGACCCATTTGCACTTAAACAAAGGGACCTTAAAATCATGTCCGTAGTCAAGTTCCCATATGTCCATTATGTAACCATAATATGTGTCCTTTCCCCTCTCGGTTGCTGCATGAAAGCGGACACCGCTGTTTTGGTTGGTGCTCTTTTGATCTTGGGCGATCGTGTAAAATGTATTCCCATTTATCTCGTATCCTTTGTAAGTCAATACAGTCGAAGATGGTCCCCTGGACAACGAGTACAACTCATCACAAACAGTGGTGTCACCTCTGAGACGTGTTTCCAACCAACTGCTGAAAGTCCTGATGTGTTCACATGTAATCCAGTCGTCACACTGCTCCGGGTGTTTGGAGCGCAGACTGTTCTTGTGTTCATCGACATACGAGGTCACCAAGGTAGAGTTCTGTAGAACTGTGTAGTGTGCTTGAGACCAAGAATATCCGTCCCTGCATATTATTGAGTCCCCTCCAAGCGTGCCTTTTCCAGTCAGTCTCCCCTCATACCGCGATTTAGGGAGACCTATCTTCTTAAGGCCAGGAATGAAGTCAACACAAAACCCAATGACATCCTCTGTTTGATGGCCCATGGAGATGCTTCCTTCTGGCCTAGCGCAGTTACGGACATATTTCTTTAGGACTCCCATGAACCTCTCAAAGGGGAACATATTGTGTAGAAATACGGGCCCAGAATGATAATCTCGTCGACTAGATGAACTAGGATGTGCGTCATGATATTGAAGAAGGATGGTGGGAACACCAGCTCGAAACTGACAAGACATTGCGCCACATCACTCCTTAGCCTTGGTATGATTTCTGGATCGATCACCTTCTAAGAGATTGCATTGAGGAATGCACATAGCTTCACAATGGCTAATCGGACGTTTTCCGGTAGAAGCCCCCTCAATGCAACCGGAAGCAGTTGCGTCATAATCACGTGGCAGTCATGAGACTTTAGGTTCTGGAACTTTTTCTCTGGCATATTTATTATTCCCTTTATATTCGACGAGAAGCCAGTCGGGACCTTCATACTGAGCAGGCATTCAAAGAAGATTTCTTTCTCTTCTTTCGTAAGAGCGTAGCTGGCAGGACCTTCATACTGCTTCGGAGGCATGCCGTCTTTTTCGTGCAAACGTTGCAGGTCCTCCCGTGCCTCAGGTGTATCTTTTGTCTTCCCATACACGCCCAAGAAGCCTAGCAGGTTCATGCAAAGGTTCTTCGTCACGTGCATCACGTCGATTGAAGAGCGGACCTCTAGCTCTTTCCAGTAGGGTAGGTCCCAAAATATAGATTTCTTCTTCCACATGGGTGCGTGTCCCTCAGCGTCATTCGGAACAGCTAGTCCGCCGGGACCCTTTCCAAAGATTACGTGTAAATCATTGACCATAGCAAGTACGTGATCACCGGTACGCATGGCGGGCTTCTTCTGGTGATCTGCCTCGCCTTTGAAATGCTTGCCTTTCTTTCGACATTGATGGTTGTTCGGAAGAAATCGACGATGGCCCAGGTACACATTCTTCCTGCATTTATCCAGG